>NC_042524.1:322500-618291 GCF_900963305.1 Echeneis naucrates | reverse complement strand
AGCTGCTGCAGCCATTACAGAGTTGTTCTGATTGTGTGACTGTCGCACAATCAGACCGTCAGACACATTTCTCCAGACTCACTTTATCTCCTCCATCGCCTTTATTTCTGTCTTTGGGCGCCGACCTGAATCAGACAGTCCCGTCGTCCACAGGTTAGCTGAGGGCCAATCAGTGGATTCGTCGCGACTGCCGGGAGGACGGAGACACGGAGACGCTGCTTATCTGAGTCCTGAGGGAAAAGGCTCGTCTTCAGCAGAGAGATAAACGGATGGGAATGTTTTCTTATTGGCTGCCTCAGATCATCAGGACCACGTTGTTTCTTGGCGCCTTCGAACACGACAGTTACAAAAATAACTCACTAAGGTCTCCATCTGAAGAGCTGCTGTTTGTCTGTTAACCTTTAATCTGCTAAAAATAAAAGAAAGGAAAGGAAATAAATTAAAGGTTCTGTTATCGTCGCCCGTCTTTTATTTTGAAGGAATGACATTCTGAAGAAGTTATTTTTTAACAACCAAAAACCATCTCAGTGGTTGGACCTTCAGACCTTCAGGCCTTCAGGCCTTCAGGCCGTATTGTTTTTCTTTCAAAATATTTCAGACATTCATCAAATTGGTTCAAAGTTATCCTCGTCTTCTCGTGAATACCAATTCAGGAGGTCCTGGACTGAACCAGAAAGTGGAGGTCAGAGGTCATCATGCTTCTTATTTCACAGCTGCACAGCCGCAGGCGGCGAGGAGGAGGAGGAGGATGGAGATATGGAGGTTCAGAAAACTGAAAGAGATGGAAAGAGTAACTGGCCTCCCGGCTCTGATCGAACACACTGAACGCAAACGAGCAGGGACTTGTGGGTAATTTGACGTGATGGTGTGGACAAGACGAAGAAGGAGGACAAATGTTTGGGACACGACGTCTCAGGGAGGGAGAGATTATTCAAAAAGGAAAAGCAGAGTGAATGTTTTGATTATTCATTTTCCCTCCAGGCTGATCTTAATCTGTCTCAAATATTTTTTCAAAGGAGGCGAAAGGAATAACTCGTGTTGATTAAACACCTCAGTCTGAGTTTATTCGTGTGTTTGTGTGGTCACTTCTGGTTTCATGTTCGTGGCCCCAGCTAACGAATTAACCAATGAGAGTGTTGATCAGTGCACTTTAAAGGCGACTTGGTGGGTTTTCTGTGGACTCATTTCATGCTAAGCTAAGTTAGCCTGAGGAGTCTCCTTCACACTCAAACTGTGATTTCTCAGAAAAATCAGCTCAGTGTGACGCCTGATCCTTCCTGTCACTCAGAGCTCTCTGCAGCCTCCACAGTCGGGCGGTCGGCTCTTTCTGGAAATGTTGGTTTAGTTGTGGTTGTTTTTTGTGCCAAAGATTTGTGATGACTCATCTTTATCCTGTTTGTCAGTACAGCTGGTCGCTCTTTCCATTTTCCAACCAGCGAGCAGACGACACGACTGTAACAGAAATCCTTTTTCATTTCTGTCTCAGTTTGACTCAAACTCGCAGTGCGTTCTGCTCGTTAATCGGCTCTGAGCTTCATCACAGAGAATAAAGAAACAGGAAGTCTCACTCTGTTTTATCACCTTACACTCACAAATGTTTGCTTGCTGAATTCTCTCACATCATTGATGTGATTTTCAGCCAAATAGCGACTGACTGACTGGAGCACAGCGTTTTGTAGACATTCATGGTTCCCAGAAGATGAATCCTGATCAGGTCATATTTTAATTTGTCCTCTTTCTGCCCATCAGCCTTCTATGTTCTTTGTTTTCAATGCTAATTAGCACCAGTACATGATAAATGGTATCTTATCACTTTAATTGGTGTTATGTGTGCGTTAATGTGTGTCTTCTTGTCAGTATGAGGACAAACTGTTACCTCCCGTCGCCACGCTGGGCCGCTGGCGTGTGATCCCGTCTCCCAGCTGATGTAATACAACTTCCCCATGAAGCGTCCTTTTGATATTGATTCTTCAAAGGCAAAGTCTTTTTACAAGCAAGAGAGCGAGAACCACCTGCAGGGCTCGCTCGCTCCGACAACAGAGTGAGTTCAGAAATGTGTCTGACGCAAAGTGTGTGTGTGTGTGTGGTAGAAACTCGAAGCTCCTCATCTCTGACATTTCCAGGTCATTCAGTTATGAAATGGCTTCTGTGCCTCCCGCCCCCTCGCTCTCCTCCCCCTCTGCTTTTCTGATTCCACTGAATGAGATTAAGAGGCAGAAGAAGAGAGTTGGTGCATCAGAGCCATCACAGGACGTTTTGGTGCGTTGACACACGAAGACAGACACCTGAAGCTCCACTTTCATCCACCTCTTCCATTGGCTGACCCTAAACTGTGAACGTGATCATTATGCTGACTATTAAACAACGAGCCTGGATGTAACCAAGGTAACCTGGTAACCACGGTAACGGTGAATGAATGATTCGATAGCATGTTTATCGATAAAGATGTTTAGAATGAACGACCGGACGAAGCCAACAGGAAAACGGCTGCCAGAGAGGAAGTGAGCAACTCGAGCTGCTCTCGACGTCTGAAGTTCCACTTTATTATTCTGAGTCCGGGAGAGCGGCTGATATAAATACAGCCAGAACATCACGACACTGACAGGTGGAGGGAAGAGCACTGATTACCTGGTTACCATGGCACCTGTCAGTGGGTGGGATAGATCGAGTTACCATGGATACCTGTCAGTGGGTGGGACAGATCAGGCAGCAGGTGAACATTTAGTCCTGAAGTTGCTGTTGAAGCAGAAAAATGCAGCTCTGAAGAGATCAGGGAGGAAAACCACTGGACCACAGGGTCAGGGGTCAAGGCTGGTCCTGGTCCTGGTCCTGCTGGGAAGCCATCAGGTCCAGGCTGAGGAATAAGATCCAGATCTGAGTCCAGTCCAGATCCACAGAGGCTCCACCTCACTTCCAGGATTTTAAGGCTCTGAAGTCTCGGGCCAGATCTCAGAGCTCAGCAGAATCTCCAAATCTCCCAAACTTACAGTTAATTCCAACTTTAACTTCACTAACTTTGGTTTTATTGTTGTAATAACATCAGCAACTTAATATATAAAACATGTGTGATGCTCAGTCCCATTCAGAGGGGACAGATATTACAGGGGGAGGTGGGGAATTAAATATTAACCGAGCTCCCCGGAAATTGGACTCATCAATTCAGGAAGCATTTAACCACGGGGAAATTACAGGACATAATAGAAATGGGCTTTCATCAGGACGAAGCCTAAAGAGGAGGTCAAAGTCCTCCCCGCGTGGACGAAGAGACAACAGTTCCATTAAAACACAATAAATCCACAACAACACGTAGTGTTTTTAAAGGTTACCTTTATAGCTCAGCAGGAAAACATTTACTGAGCTGATGAAGCAGGGACAAAGAGGAGCATTTTCCCATAGGCTTCAACACAATCTGACTTCTTTTTACAGCCAGTGGATTCTCCCCCTGACGGTCAGCAGATAGAATGAAGGTTTAAGGCTCTTCGCCGCCCGCTTCACTTTACAGAATCGAACTGGAATAGATTCAGTTTCTTTTGTGAGTGAGGCTGCAGAGATCATTTCAACAGGCTGATCTAAACGATCAACAACAACAACAACCGTCTGATTCCTGCAAGATTTCACCACATTTGTTTTTTCATTCAGTCCGGTGACGGCTGATGTTTGGAGGCTTTGTGGTGCATAAACAGATCAGGATGTTTATTGGTGATCATTTTATAATAACATTAAACGTCACTTCTCTGACAGAAGCTCCGTTGTAAATACAAACACAACCTTTTGTTTTTCTGCCGTTCCTCCTTCAAAGGTGTGAAGACTTTGTTTTCAACAGCCGACATCTGCTGCTGCTGAAGCAAAGTTTAAAGTAGGCCAGTTAAAAGGCAGAACAAAGCCGGAGAGCGCCTGCGTAACTTTTCCTTTAAAAATACATGAGGCAGCGCCTATCAAACATTAAGGAGCAGCAACACACACACTCCAGTATACACCTGAGAGAATCACATCGCAGTAATCCACACACACACACACACACACACAATGGACCGCAGAGACATACTCAGTGTGGAGCTGCCGTTCCTGCCTGTTAGCTGCTTAATCGTCACTAAACAGACCCAACAGGCTGAGCTGTGTCACTGTGAGCAGAGGTTAATCCCATATTTGTCTGTAGAGTCAACTGAGTTATTCAAATCCAATCTCAAGAAATTCATCGTCACATTCCGACTGGAAAAGTGCAGAAACACAAACATCTGTAAGTGACGAGCTTTATGGGCTCTGTCATCTATCAGTTTCTCTGCTTTCACAAAACAACCACATTTCACATGCAGCAGAAATAATAACGCAGGAGATGGAAAGAAAATTACAGCGAGGAGCTGCGTAATTAGGTATCGATTAAAGGAGACAGACTGGAGTCCGGCACTCTTTTGTGGATCTTTTGTTTGACAACGGAAGGCGAGCAGCTGCAGAGAGCGTTTTATTGTCTGTTAGTCTGCGGAGGCAGAAACGTAAAGTTTGTCTGGAGGCGAGAAAAAAAGCCGTTTTCAATAAAACATGCATCATAAATAACTAAGTAGTTGGATTTTAAATGTTTTCCCCTTTAACTAATCACATTGTCTTTCCAAGAAACTGCCTGAAATTATTGAGCATTAAAGTCTATGGGAAAATGTTCTCAAAAATTCAGTTTGTAAAATGTTTAAAGGTCCATCCAGTCTGAAGGAGACCAGCACTTGGTCCTGGTTCTGTAATAATCCAGTCTGGATTCAGAAACTGAACCTTAAAACCAGCCGTTAGGACTTCTGGGACTTTGTGATGTCATACGAAAGCTGTCAAAGTAAGCCCCGCCCACCTGGACTGACCACTTCCCTTTGCTGGATTTGGTTTCCCCGAATTATTCTGTATTTCTATTGACTGACTCAGAATTCAGCAGCCCAAAATAAAAGACAGAAGAAGGCCTTCTGACTTCAGAGCTGATGTGACGCTGAGCCCTCGGACGGGCCGCAGTGAAAACATGGAGGTCAGCAGGACTGTGAGCGGCGCCGCTCAGAGACGATGAGCTGTGTCAGTCATCCATAATACAGAAAACCCCGGGCATCAGCTGAAACACACACAAAGGACCACACTCAGCTGGGGGAGTGTGTGTCTGTGTGAGCACTTTTCTCTGGACGTGTGTGTGATTTATTTATGAGTGTTTTTCTAATGTGTTTGCTTTCTTGTGATTAATGTGGAATAAATAATTCACCTGTACACGTGCACATGCAGTAATACGTGTTCTGTGTGTGTTCATTTTCCTGTTCATAACTTTGTGCCAAGTGTGAATTATTCAAGTCCAAACACCTTCACGTTATTGTCTGAAGTGTGTGCGATCCATTCAACGTTGTTATGGATTAATGATCGGGAACGTGAGTCCTGAAATCTGAAAACAGGGATGTTGCTCTTTGGTTTATTGCCTGTAAGGTCAGAAACGGGAGCTTTTGTTGAGGTGAAAGATCTCGTTGAAGCTGGATTAGTCATCAGGACAGCTGAGAAGAACTGTTGGTCCGTTAATCAGCATTAAAAATCAGCCTGCTCGTTAGAAAGAGCAGATTCTGTCATTTAAGGGAGAATCTGATTCTTAATGAGAAATGTTCTCAGACACTTAAACCTGTTTAGCTGTTGGAAGTTGAGCTTAATTAAACCGGTAAAACATGAACAGTAAGCACGTAGATGGCCTGAGCTGCCCCCCGGCCCCCCGTGGCTCTTCTTATTATAGCTGGATAGGAGACTCACCGGAGCAGTAAGACTCTGTTATGAGGACACGAAAACCTTTGAAGATGCTCCGAGCTTCGTTATGAACTTCCTGTCGTCTGATATCAAAACAAACGTGGAGCAGTTTCATGTTCGACGTTACGGCGTTTAACCTCTGGAGTCTCATTTAGACGCTTGTTAGTTTTGGGACTCCGTCGCTGAAGCGTCGCCATGACGACCTCTTTTCTTTTAACACAACTGTTATTCCTCTAAAAGCCAAAGAAGTGGAGACGCGTCCAAAACCACGTTTTTATCTACAAGACGAGGAAATATTCAGCGTGTGCGTTCAGTTCTTGTGTCGTGAACCAAAAAAGGACAAACTGTGCCGGCCTGATTGTGACGAGGGAACACCTGCGTCTGGACTTCTGGTGGAGTTTAGCAGATAAACGTGCATTTCATTTACTGATGAATTGAAATCTATGGGGAAATTTGCTCAGTCTGGAATCGACACGCTTTAGATTCAGGCTTTAAAACTCGTCTGAACATGAAGCTGAAATCAAATTAAATTCAGAGAGAAGAAATAAACCAACTCCTGTAATTGGACAGGTGTCTTTAACAAACAGGAGATAAATATTTCATCACCGTCTTCTCTGCAGAGCATTCATCCAGCTCTGAGCCCTCAGGAGTCAGCTGACGGCTGAAACTGCCTCGCTGTTTACCTGTCACCTGCCTGTGTGTGTGTGTGTGTGTGTGTGTGTGTGTTACAGCTGTGATGGCAGGAATGTGCAGAGGAAGCAGCTGTTAATGGGAGCAGAAATCTTCTCAAGCACAATGTTTTTGCTGATTTCAGCATCTCAGCTTTAAGCAGAACAACAAATTGTGTATTCTCCTCCTGTAACTGCTGCTTTGCCTGACAAACACTGTGCCAGTGTGTGTGTGTGTGTGTGTGTGTGTGTGTGTGTGTGTGTGTGTGTGTGTGTGTGTGTAGTAGGAGTAGCTTTACAAACAAAATGCATCATCTCATCTCTTTTACTTCCTTAGTTTGCTCACAGCAGTTTTTCTCGTTCTTCTGTTTCCAGCTCAAAGACTCTTCAGGACATTTATTCTGGACTGTTTCACCACTTCCTGTTTTATTTTGTTAAGTCTGCCTGAGCTGTGATCAACCCTGTAATCAGGTCAGTTTTCTGTTTCGTCCTGTTGGTTTCTTCTGACTGTCCTCGGCTGCCGTTTGGTGAGTTGCTCTCCATAAGCGGATGAATGTTGGCATAAAGTTGGCCTTCATCGGACTCACAGGTGAGCAGGCCTGATGTTCTGTTCTGCTTCAGGCGTCGATCTGTCAGATGGAAATTAAAGTCAGGGATCAGCCCGAGGACGCTGCCGTCACTGTAAGTCAGGTGTGTTGTGTGTTGGCTGAGGATTTCATTAGACTGAAGGAGAAAACTTCTTTGCTGTGAACATTTTAAAGACACAGCTGAGAAACGTTCCTCCTGACGTGACTCTTCACGGATGGTTCAGATGGTTCTGTATTTTGTAGACACATGCGGGCCGGTCACCGTCCTGTGCTGTAGACCCCCCCAGCATTTAATAAAGACTCACTGAATGACAGGGCTCTGATTTAAACCGAGACAGAACAGCTGACTCGAAGCTGAACAGCCTCCTGATCATCACAACCTCAAAACAACGCACACAAAATAATGAAAAACATCACACTCTCATTTAGAGGATAATACACTGTAAAACAGGGGATGGATTAGGGGGTGTGGCTCCTGTGTGACTGACAGGCCGCACCACCCAATCCTCTGGTTAAAGAAAAATGGCCGACAGACTAATTACAAACTGCAGGCCTCGGCTCAAACACCATTTGGTGTCACAGCGGGCTGACATTTACAGAAATCAAGAAACTGTGTGTGTTGCAGGCGATGTGTAATTAACTGTAGTTGTGCATTATCTGCAGTTATCCAGGCGTCAGCTGTCGGCACGCACACACACACACACACACACACTGCTGTCCTCCTCTGCTTCTCCTCCTATAATTATTGGTAAGTGTTCAGTCGTTTTTGTTGGCAGCCGGTTGACAGCTACATTTGGACACCTGGCTACACACACAGACACACACAGACACACACGGACACACACCACTGCACCACTGTGCTAACTGAGGGTATGAAACAGCTTAATGTGTAGTTTGTGTTTTGTACTTTGTTTTGAGTTTGGAAACAGATGCTTGAACTTCCTGTTTACAGACCATGTGTGACTTTAACAAGCTCCAGTTTCATTTTTATGGACTGATTTCATGAACCTTCGATGTTCTGGATGCCCATTAATAGATTCATCGTTCCACAGTCCGTCGCTGAGTCTCCCTGAGCCACCACAAAATAAAGTTTACTCATCGTGTCCCCCATGGTGAGTTCTGGTGTGTGTCATTTTGGATGCCTGTTGCCATGGTTACAGCTGCAGTTGCTGTAGAGGGAACCCTGCTGGTGTCTCTGTTACAGATGTTCACATCTGGAGCTCGTTGGTTGTTTGCTTTTTTGGTTGACGTGAGTGTGTTGTGTATCAGACTTCACCAGACAACACCTACGCTGCAGTTGTGGACTTTGAATTTGTTGCCATGGTTACAACAATCACACGTCAGGTCTGGCTCAGCTTCAGGAAAAGATTCTGGTTAGAACTGGTAATTATGGTCACTTTGTTACCTGGCAACAAAACTCGTTTCCTCCCTGAAGACCATCTCTGAGCTTTTTTCTAGTTTCCTTCATTTCCTCTTTAACTGCACATTATGAGTTCAGTCAATTTAGAAATAAACACGGAAAGATGCCAAAAGGAAGAAAATTCCCCTGAATGAGATTTTTTCATCTACATGCAAATGGAAAACTGTGAATTAGCATTAGCAGGTAGTTGGCGGATTAGACAGACTGGACAGCCGAGCTGAGCTGAAGCACTTCCTGTTTCATTATGGCAGAAAAGATGCCTGTGATCCTACTTCCATTTCTGTCATGTCCTCTGAGCTGATGCCATTAACTGATTGTGTTGAAGTCTATGGGAAAATGTCCCTCCTCCTCAGTAAATGTTTTCCTGATGAAATACAACATGTCAGAGCAGGTCAGATTCACCTCCCTTAAATCCGGTTTCTTCTTGTCTCAAAAAAACCAAAATGACCGACAGAGAAATGGGAACTCGGAGGCTTCTTAATCAGTGTGTTCTCCGTCAGGTGACCAGATTAACAGTTTGAGTAGCGCAGCGTGTTGACACATCCAGAGGATTATCCTTCTGTTCACATGAACCATTTCCATCTTAATCCAGTTACAGCCTCTGTATGTAAACTCACCTCATCGCTGATCTCCTCCTCCAGTCAAACAGCAGCTATATTAAGAACCTTTCAGGAGCGCTGACTTTTCCATTATTGTTCAGCGGGTAATAACAGCTGTCATCTGTGAGGACACAGCAGCAGGAAACGTTAAAATCCCTCCATGGCTGTCAGCTCCACTGTTAACCTGCAGCAACGAGAAAGGAGCCGAAGGAAACGGAGAGGTGGAGGAAGGAATCAGGAAGAGTTGTTGATCTGATTTCATCTCAGCAGGAAACCTGCTTTTATTTTTCAGATTAACAGATTCAAAATAAATTATGAAGAAACCAGGTTTTTATCTGCCTGACGAATTTCCCTCCACCTACTAAAAATAATCTCTTCTTCTATATTTGACTCATAAACTGGTCTCTTCTTCTTCTTCTGAAAAAACATTCACTTTACGTTTGCTGGGCTATTAAATGAAGTGAGAAAGAGGGACATTTTCCCATAGACTTCAGGACGATCTGGCTTCTCAGGCTCTTCTGCTTCATGTTCATTCAGGTTTCTAACTGTCCAGTTTTTAGTCATCCAGAATTATCTGCAGTGACTGATAATCAGCTAAAGACACTTTAAATTCAGTTTTAATTCAGTTTTAATTTAGCTTAAATTCCATTTTAATTAGTTTTTATTAAAATTTTAATTCAGCTTTAATTCGGTTTTAATTCGGTTTTTCACCCTTTGTGTCTCCAGCAGCCTGAAGGCCGATGAATATTTTAGTTGAGAAGTCGTGATTTCAGGAAGAAGCTGCAGCTGATCTGTTTGTTCTTCTGGGGGGGACTCTTTCTAACTCTTAGGCCACCTTTCCACAGCTGTCCTGCTTTAAATGAGACAACGATGAAGTTGGAGGACATTTGATGTCTCCTGCTTTCAGACCTTCTGTTGTCTCTCTTTAAACAGGCCCCGATGATGCAGACGGATTCTGGCCTCATGTTTCCTCCCGTCACCTCATTATCACGAGCCTTCCTCCTCCTCCATCACCTCCGTCAGCAGTAATTAGCTCCCTCTCTGTCACTAATGAAGTGTTTGATGGTTCTGCCTTTTTCTGACCACAGAGCTGTAAACGTCTTATAGCTCCGAGTGAATCGGCTTAAATGCTGTGAATCCCCCCCAGAGGGAATTCCCCGACTCACCCAAACAGAACCCTGAAAAATCCCCCCTGAGTGTCTTTGAATGGAAATGTAAAACTTTGGGGCGTTTCATACATATGCAGCAGTTTTCAGCCTGGAAGCGTTCCTTTGGATTCTTTTTGGAAAAAGATTATTCGGTGTCCAAACCTTCCTCCGGTACCAAAGCTGCTCTTCACGGTGGTTTGTAAATAAATTTCATTTCATTTCATAACATCGTGCTGATTGAATACATTTAAGCGCTGTTTCCTCGAAGGCAGGGTGCTCATGGTGCTGCTCTCTGATTGGTCAGCATTTCAGAGCTGTTGATGACATCAGACACGGCACTTGCTGTCTCCTCTCTGAGTCACCACATGGGCCTAATAATCTCTGAAGCACTTCTGGACTAAATGCCAGAGTCAAGTAGAACCGGACCGACGTGACTCGAAACTTGTTTGATTCCACGTGTACGTTCTTCATTTTCTCAGACTGCCTGCCGACCTGGACTTGTCTCAGAAGAAGAGAGAGTTTATTTGGACCCGTGTTTCTTAAAAATGACTCCAGACTTCAGCTGGACCTTAAATTTTAATGATTTGCATCAAACAGCTGGACTTGTAACTTTATTAACGTCAGTTAAAGTTAGAGGTAGAACAGAGCACAGCCAAATGTGTAACTGCACGACAAACAGAAATAAGAGCCAACACCTGGACATTCATTATCGCCTCCTGAGGTCTTACCTGTTTTACTCTAACTAATTCATTATGTGTCACAGAGATAAATGTGAGCTGTGTATCCGACGGACCTGAAACTGCTTCAGGCTTTCATATTCTAATTTATTTTCCTCATAACTTTCCAATTGAATTAAGTCTAATAAGTAGGTGAAAACACCATTATTTGCAGGGTTGCTTCATCATTGTGACATAATGTGCTGTACGTAGTTTCTCTGGGAGGACGAGGAAATTGCCACTAAACAGTTTAGAGAGCCGACAGAGCAGCAGACCTGACTGTGGTCATTTTTTATTTCCTCTCTTCAGCTCTGTTTGAATATGTCTGAATTCTTCTTTCTCATCTGCTTTATGACAAAACTCCAAATTATGCTCTGGCTGAAAAACATCACAGCTCCGGCCGAGCTCCTCCGATGGGGAAAACCTCAGCAACTGTCCAGGAGTGAACTATTCCACTTCCTGTCGCACAACCAGCAACAACACAAAGGCAAGAATGAACTCAGTTCACAGATTAAATAAAAAGTTTTCTGGATGACAAAAGACAGAAAGAGAGGAAACAAGGACAGAGGAAAGGAGATACTCCTGAAGTCACTAATTGGAAGACACACACACACACACACACACACACACTTCTCTGAAAACAACCTGCAACATCAGCAGAAAACACAATAGCCTATTAAATGGGCTGGCTTTCTGTCCGTCCTCCTTCCAGCTCTCGTCCCTTCTATCTCTCCATCTGTGTATTGAGGTTTTCCAGTTTTTCTTCTCGAATTCTATTCTATGCAAATGAAGTTATTGTGCGTGTTGGAGCAGGAATCCATAGCTGTTGTCTACGTCCAGTATTTGTCATCCAATACACTGCTCTCCCACACACCTCATTGTAATCAGATTAGACCGTACAGAGTCCTTGTGGGTGCACGTGGCCCACATTATGTCTCCAGCAGCTCAGCTTTCATCTTTGCTCTTCTCATTTAAGGGCCCGAATCTCGTGGTTTTTTTCTTCCTGGTTTCGGCAGGCGGGACCAGAACCGAACCTGAGACTGTGAATGTTTACTGAGGAGGAGGGAGGGCATTTTCCCATAGACTTCAACATACAGGAGGAGGAGGGACAGTTTCCCATAGACTTCAATATAAGGGTCCTCCCTTATATTGAAGTCTGTCCCAAAGACAGCTCTTCAGTTGTGTTGGAGTTGTGTAGAAAAAGGTGTGTCGTCGTACGTCATGTTGATCAGGAAGTCGCCACACAATCATTATTTATTCAGCAGGAACATTAGCATCCTGACAGGTGTGTGTGTGTGTGTGTGTGTGTGTGTGTGTGTGTGTGTGTGAGGAATGCTGACACTGCTGCTCAAGGTAAGAGCATCACCTGGCTGAAATGAATGTTTTTCAGAGATGGGCTGCCAACTGGAGCCAAACTGAGACTCCTGTAACACACTCCACTGTGTGTGTGTGTGTCTGTGTGTGACCAGAGTTCCCCTGGACTGAGCATCATGGGAGCTGGAGGAACTCTGACACGCCCTCAGGCCATGTAATCTGGAATAAACTCATCTCATTGGCTCACATTTGAAAAAGAGCGCCTACAAGTTTTGCGATATGCTCCCTGAGTTGCCATGACAACCAACAAAGAGCAGCCTCCTCCCCTTCATCCCTCCGTCCTAAACACACAGTCCGTCCATCGTCTGTTTTCTGGACCGTCCCCTCCATTCCACTAAAGTCTGATGAATTCGTTGTAAAGGCAGCCGTGTAATGGAGCGTTTCATCGGCCTACAGACGGATAGATGGGTGTCTGGAAGCTGACATCAGCTCCATGATTGGCCCAGGGCTGAGCAGAAGTGTCCCCCAGATGTGGGGCCCTCAGGCTGAGCAGCTGACAACAAGCCCCCCGACTGCT
This sequence comes from Echeneis naucrates, assembly GCF_900963305.1. Lineage (NCBI taxonomy): Eukaryota > Metazoa > Chordata > Actinopteri > Carangiformes > Echeneidae > Echeneis > Echeneis naucrates. Next base: position 605,517 of record NC_042524.1, on the reverse strand, counting down.
GCCCTCCTCCGCCTTCATGATTTGGGTTGGACCAGTTGAGATGCTGCGGAGCGTCACATGATGGACTTCTCAGTAAAATCGCTTTAGAAGTTAATCCTTCGCCTCATCACCTTTGAACCTGCTTCCTGCTGCGGTCGGCGTCACTGACCTTTGACCTTTGCTTGAGAGAATCAGAAGGAAGAGGATCTTAAAGCATGTGATCAACTGCTGTGTGTGTGTGTGTGTGTGGCGGTGATCGTCCTCATTCCTTCCATGTACTTCTGAACATGCTAAGGATCAGCAGAGCATTAATGGAAAAACATGCTTACACGCTACATTACACTCTGCCATCACAGCAACACACATGAAGCCGTGGATAAATAATCCATGACTAATCACACACAGAAAGACAGCATTACTTCTTAGATATCCATAGGTCTGTGAGTTGTGTGTCTGTCCACAAAGCGTGAAAATCTGCTGTATGTGAGTGTGTTTGAATTTGTGGCGTCTTTGTGCGACCATCCGGAGCTGCATGAGGTGAAGTTGTAATGTGGTGAAAATGAAGTCCTAGCTAGCTGAGCCACAAACCTCAGCTAACTAAGACTTGCTGATTAGTTTGTCGTCTTAGCTGAATGACATCCAGAAATGATAATATTTCTGTGGTTTGTTGGGTCTCAATGCTTTTCTGGGTTTGAAGCTGTAAGCTGTTGGAATGAGCATGAAGGTTAGCTGACAAAAAGGAAAATGAACAGCAGTCGTCCTCTGGGAACATTTACATGGATTTTATCTGTATTTATATTTGTGTTAAACAGGAGAGGGTTCATCCTCATGGAGCAGGACCGCAGTGAGGCCGTCCCCGTTAACCTGAATCCACCAGCATTAATCTGCAGTCTGACATCCTCAAAATTCTGCAACACTTCAAGTCCCTTTATTAAGAATTCATGAATTCACACTATCAGTGCAGCTGTAGAGCAGTTTTGACTCTTATTGGGCCGTCGATGTACAGAATCTATCAACGCTGCCTCCCTGACAGAGACCTGCTGATCCACTGGAACCTGAACTGTTCGTCCGTGTCGACTCTGATCTATCATCAGCAGATCGCCTGGCTGTTAACGGCACAGGGACGGAGTGTGTGTCCCACAGGAAGGAAAGGTGCTGCTGTCAGCTGCACCCTGGGTAATGGATTTGACCTGTGTGTGTGTGTGTGTGTGTGTGTGTAGCTAAAAGCGAATTCACACCACCTTGATATGATCTGAGGTGTGAAAGTGGAAACATTCGTACGACATGATGACCACAACAACAGCTGCTGGGGAAACATTTCTCCTCCACGTGACAAAAATAAGAAGCCATCACGATCGTTTTTTATTTCTGCTTGACACTTTGTGTGTATTCTTTTGTTGGTGTTGTCTTTTTCCTCACGCCGCCACAACACAAAGAAGTGCTTTTTCTTTTTGTAGCTCAGCAGCATCAGCAGGGAGCAGAATCTGACTCACACAAACAGGAAAGCAATTACATTAATGATCCTCCCTAAAACAATAAGGTGCTGTACAGAGCTGGAAACACCTCCAAGGACGATGACTTCATGAAATAATTCCCAGATGAAACTGTTGAAACATCAAGATAAAATTACATTTTCAGGTTGGTCTCCATCTTCTTTGACTTTAATAAAAGGTGTTTTAGACAAACTGCTGTCAGACCGTTCTGCGCTGATGAGTTCTGACTGCCATTTTGCAGCAGGAGGTGTTTAAATGTTCATTTCAGAAAAGAAACTTTATTAAACTTCATTCTAATGTTGGTGGGCGGAGCCTCCATTCGACGATAGATTTGTAGGTTTAGCGTTCTTCTCTTTGGAGCTCAGTCAGCCAATCAGAGGAGATTATTATTCTGAATATAAACTTTATAAAGAGAAATCCTCATCCTAACACACTTGTGTTATCTGAGTCTGAAGTCTTAAAACTGTTAGTGTGTTATGTAACAGATTCAGTGTAGGCTTGTAAAATTGCGTGTGTGTGTGTGTGTGTGCGCAGGTCTGAGTCTCCCCAGTGTGTCTGTAAATGGGACAATTACCTCGGCCTGTTACTGTACCGCTGGATACACACAACAGAAGAACTGAGCATCAAAGAAAGTGTGTGTTAGTGTGTGTACGGGTATGTGTATGTGTGTTTGCCAAAATGTTGTGTGACTGTTTCTTTCTCTGTTATTGAATTTCTTGGCAGCCTTTTGTGTGTGTGTGTGGCAGAGACCAGATGGGGGATTAGTCCATCAGCTGTTTATTATGCCGACTCCTCAGTTTTCATAACGAGTAGACCTGAAGCACACACACAGATGCCATCACACTCCACACTCCAAACTTGTGTTTCCCTTCACAGTTTTCAACTTGTCGCCTCCCAAAATAAAACGTCTGGATCTATTTTAACCGAAGTGCGGCTCTTTAATCAGGGTGAGAACAAAACCATTAAACAGAACAACAATCTTCAGCAGCTGAAGGTTCTCATTTCTAAATTCAGCTCGACTTCAAAGACACTTTTTGCTAAAATGAGACAAAGTGGAAGCAGCAGCTGAATTTTCCAGTTTCCTCTGTCAGACCGTCTCCTGAGTGTCCCGGACCGAAGTCGTCCGTCTATCATTCCGGATCAGAGGCTTCATTTTCTGTCTGAGTGGTGGCGTTCCCAGAGATAACTAATCCCGAGGTTTGGGTTATCGTCATGTTCTTTAAAGGTTTAATAAGCAGCATTTCCTTCATCCATCCCTGATATGGTGCACTATTTAAAGTTTTCAATCTTTAACGTCTGTGTTATTAAAAAGTGAATTTGTTGGTGACCATAACTGCTGCAGCGTCTTCAGAGATGTGGCTTCGCGTTGGTGTTTGTTTTATTGAACATTAAAAACCAGAAGGATCAATTCAAGTGAACTCATGACCTTAGTGATGAGAATAAAAGATCATCTACAGATAAAAGTTATGTGTGTAAATTACAGTATCATCCACATACAGATAGATATTCTGATTTTATCAGTTATGTAAAAAATAGCGGGCCGCCCAGAGAAGCCTGCCATAATGCATTTGTGTTTGTTTCCTTCACAAAAAGGGGAAGGCGGTTCCACTCAGCGGAGAGAAATATTTTCCATCTCTTGTTTGTCAGAAGCACATTTCCTGATAATTAACTGACAAAGTTAAACAAGCTCAGGTCCTTCGGTTGAGCATGTGTGCCCTTGAGGAATTATTTTTGAAGGTGGAATGGTGTGAGGACGTTAAATACTAAAAATGCTAAAGGGGAATAATGGCGCCCTGGATCGACGTGGGAGAGAGACAAGGAGGAAGAGCAACAGAAAATGAAGATGAAGTTTAAAGTGAGATGAAAAGCAGTTTATGTGAAAGATATTCAAAGACGGCAACGAGAGGAGGACGGGGCACTGAGGGTTGTATTTATTTAAGATCCAAGTCTTCAGACTAAATAAGACAGTCCAAACAAAAAGAGAGGAGGTAGACAGATGGGTGGATGAAGCACAAACAGAAAAACAAAACTCCAGGAACAAAGAACGAGTCGGAGGAAAGAGCATAAAGTGAGCAGCAGAGCGGAGGAAGGCGGCAGCAGACAGTTTGAAGCAGGTTAATGAGCCGACATGAAACAGAATGACAGAGCGAGGACGGTAATTAACACCCATACAGACTGACCTGAGAGCAGCAGGTAGAGCCAGGACACCGCCAACACAAGAGTTCGCTTCCTCACCGTCCACATAATGATGAAAACTTGTTTGTTCAGGTTGGAGTTCCACATGTTTTATTCACAAAAGTACCAACAAACTCTGTCAGCGCAAACAAACCAGAAGTTCACAATCTTTGTTCACTCCGATCACCGCGGGGTCGTCATGTGGAACATCCACTTTCCTCCGTCATGTTGATTTCAGATTATTTAAATTAATGCTGCATGAAAGGAAGCAAATGTGATCATTTTACTTGTCGCGTAAAGAACCTTTTTAATTTAGTTTCCATCCAAAATAAAAAAGTGAAGTGGCTTTCAGTGTTTTCCTGATTGTCCTCCATCCATCATTGTCAGGATGACCTCTGACCTCTGCTGTGTCTGTGATTTTCAGAAATGAGATGATTTTGAATAATGATGCAAATCTTCATATTCAGCTTTATATTTGTCAGTGAAAGACTGAACAAACACAAACACTCTTTAAAATACATTTCAGATGGATCACACCCAGACTTCATCAGCACCAGATCCAGACCCGTTAGGGGGTCCAGTTAAAACCAAACTGGTCTCAGTTTGTTTCCTCCTTCAGCTCTTTGGAAAAAAAGCTCAGCGCTGCCATATTAGTTGACGGGCTGTAAATTATTAATCACATTATTGGATAATTTACTGATGTGCTGCCCTCATGCGCCTGGTTTTGTTGCCCATACCAAAGACCAGCAGGGACCTGAACCTGGTCTGAATCTCAGAAAAGGTTTATTCTGTCATCAGGGAACTTCAGCTGTTCTCTGAGCTAAATGCTAATTTACACATGTTAGCATGCTAATTGACTGAATGTTTATTTTTCGCTCTTCTGTGTCCATTTGTGAAAGTTTGAGTTCTGTAACCATGTTGTGTTGTTTAGTCTCGATTGTTTGTTTTGTTGTTAACACAGAGGATTTGGTCTGCGGCCGTCGGGCCTCTGGGTTTGTGCCACTTTGGTCAAATCCCTGTTGCCTCCCTCTGACCTGGAAATGCCCCCAGGGGGTCTTTGTTGGTAGAAGGTGCGTCTCTGTGGAAATGCCTCTTGAACATGTGGAGGCCTCGCGTGGGCCGATGGCGGGGGGGCCTCACGGCTGATTGAGCTTCCTGAGCGTGCAGAGCTTTGCTCTCTGGCTCCGTCCATTAAGCACCGAGGAGTTAATCAGGCGTGGCCTTCGCCGCTCCGCTCACCTCGCATTAAAACAACACTGGACACCAACAAACCTCATGAATATGCAGCGTCGCTCGGCCTGCTGTTCAAAATCATCAGGACATCTTCGGGCGACTCAGGAGTTGTTTCCTGTCGTGATGGCGGTTCGAAGAAGGAAAGGTCTCCTGTTTTATTACAGCGTGAAGCTGTACCAGAATCTGAATGCAGCTTTTCTTCCACATGAAGGAGGTTTTTATTTCAGGATCTCTATTTGTGAAGCATTTTTCCGACAGTGTGAGACAAAATCCTTCTCAAGGTAAAAGTGACAGAAAACCGCACACAAACATCCCCATTTACACACAACAACACAACTACAACTGAGGAAACACTGTTATGAATCTGATGATTTTGCTCCAATGAAACAAAAAGGAGTTTAAACTGATAAAAACGAGTCAATAAAGAAAATAAAAATACGATTTTAAAAATCTAAAAGATTTCTAGAAGATAAAGATGAAAAAATAAAAAGGAAGAGAATAAAACCAAAAACACAAAGTTGTAACACAAAGTACAAATATAAATAACAAAGGAAGGTTTTAAACAGAAAACAATCAGAAACTGAACCACGATGGCCATTAAACGACTGAAGCTCCTTCTCATCACCCGACTGATCTGCTGCAGAAGGATTTTCTCTGGACCTGGATCCAGTCCGACAGGGAGAAGCTGCTAAAAGCTGCTCCTCCGTCAGCTGAACTCATCGTCAGGGCGAGTCAGCGAAGAGCTTCGGGTGGAAAATAGTACCAGAAAGTTTCTTCAGAATCTTTAATCTGCCAGGAAACTCTGGGCTGTCGGAGTCGTAGTCGGGGTTTGGCTGCTCCGTGCGCTTCTTTGTTCTCTACACAGGCCTGAACTAAACTAAAAGAAAGAAGGAAGTGCTATTAAAAAGGCTGCGAGGCTCAAAGGCCAAGTCAGAGAAAGCGAGAGCGTCAGAAAAATAACAAGTCTTTGATTCACTTCAACGGGACTGAACGCAGCGTGGAGACAGGCTGGAAGTTCTTCACCTTCTACACAACCAACAGAGCAGTGGAGCCCCGCCCCCTGACCCCGAACCCCTCCCCTGAACATCATGGCCTTCCACTTGGCTCATTCTGAAGCCCTGAGTTCTTAACGAAGACCAGGTCGCTGAACCGTCATGTTTACCTGAGTTTGTTCTCCATTTGCATGCTTCACATTTGATCTCGGATCTCTGGGCGATGTCAGATTTGCCTCTTTGTGAGAGGAAAATCTTTTGTCTGTCAGCTCCCCCTTGTTTCCAGCATCGCCTCTTGATTTGCATGGCTTTAATCCTCCCCCATTTTGGGCTGTAATTCAATCTGTCAAGCAGCAGCGTTTTGTACAAAGTGCACGGTTGTGAATTCCTTCCAGCTTTTTTCTTGTTCTCCAATCCAATTTGATGTCGTAATGATCCCCCCATTTCCTCCCTGAACACTGACTGCTGTTGTTCTGTTTGATTGTATTTGGTACCAAATCGCTCGGCTCTGTGTTCTGCTGTTGGCACTGACTCCTAAATGAGTTCAGTTTGAGCTGCTGTTATTTTCCTTTTGATGCCGAGTTCAATCATCGGGCCAAAGAGTTGGATAAGACGGCTCCTTCTGATGAAGTTAGTTAACTCAGCTTAAAAGCTGCGTCCACGTCATGTTTTCATGTTTTCATTGTCTGAGTCCTCTCTGTCCTGAACTGTCAGCATTATAAAGATGAAATAATGAAACATTTAGACAGCCCCGTTGATTAAAGTGAAATGATGATAAAATAATATCTGGTCCAGGAGAAGTGTGATACAACCAGGTTTGTTCTTGAAGCAGAAATTTGTGCGGCTGAAAATCTGTTTGTTGTCAGAAACTTTAACTTCAGCAGCGAGAATTGACTGAAAAAGACTCGACAGTGAAAATCAGAAAGAACAAAAATCAGTTTTCATCTGGAGGAGTAACGGCTCGTAAAGATGAGTGCTGCTGGTTCATCTTGTGTTTTTGTTTATTAAGATCAGGTTGAATCAATAAACAGTCAGTTGACAGTTTGTGTTGTGAAGTTGTGCGTCCAGCAGAGTCGGCCCGGATCATACCTCATGTCATGAGACCTAAAAACAACATCATGTTCTGTTCAGATCCTGGCGTGCGATGGACACACACACTCAGTGCAGTGTGATGCAGTCTAAAGTGCTGATGGTGCGTTGTTGTCGCTGCAGGTTAGACCTGAGACCTTTGACGAGCAGCAGGGATTCACGTCCAATAAGCCCCTCCGGTCCGTCTTTGGCTGTGAGGAGACGTGTGGACATAAACACAAACATCGGCACAATTAAACTTCCTAAGCCTCTGCAGTGATGCTGAGTCTGTTAAATTAAATTTGGGAAACAAAAAAACTACAACTTAAAGCACATTGATATGTACTTAGGCCCCGCCCACATGTTTGAATGGTTAGCATAGTTAGTTTTCTTCTCTCAGCTAGCTCGTTCTTTAGCACGATCAGTCGGTGACCTGTTAGCGTTTTATTTGGCGCCTACAGCTTCACTTCCTGACTCCAAGGCTACGCTGCACCTGACTGGAGGTGTTGCTCATGAGCACAGCGTCAGTCTACACCACATCCTGGTGTTGTGTCGGGATTAAACCTTTGACCTTTGGCTGCTGGTCTGTCTGCTCCCCGTAGACCTCCAGATCTGAGGATTAAAACAGACCCTGCCAGCTCTGAACAACCGCCATCCCAGCATGAGTGTGTGTGTGTGTGTGTTGTTGGCTAAGTCACTGCACCCCTCTCTGCGTTTATTTGTGGCCCAGTAAATGTGCAAATCATCAACACACACACACACACACACACACACACACACACACAGTAGTAGAAGCCCTGAAGGGGCTGAAAACCATCAAATGGCTTCAAAGAGTGGCGCGGTTGCCATGACAACTGGCATAAAAAGCAATTAGAAAAGTGACTTAAAAGCTGATTAGCTGCTAATCGTTTGACAAGAGAGAACAGAAAACATCTGCTTCACCTCCTGACCGATCAGTCTGTCCATCTTCAGCTGCGGCTTAAACATCTTTTGGTTTTTGTAATTCCTGAATCACTTTTTCTCGACTCCTCTTGTTTTTTTTTTTTTTTTTTTTTAATGTCTCTCCCTCTCTTTTATTTTGACGGCTCTCTCAGCAGAGGTTGTTTCCCCCACCAGGGAAAATCAGGCCTTCTCTCTTCCTCCTCCTCTGAAGGCCGAGCTGGTGAAGTTTTGGGTCGTTAGTGGAGGTTATGGGGGCAGAAGAAATGGAGAGCTGCTCAAAATTTGAGACAGAAGAAAGAGAATGGAGGGAAGGAAGGAGAGGAGGAAGTGTTTCCTTCTGGAATACACTCAGATTTTCCTGCAGAGAAATCACACAAACTCATTTTTCCATAATGTGACTTCTTGTTTCACTGCAAAGTGCTTTTTGACTTAAGTGGTTTTGTTGAAAGTGCCTCCGTAAACAGTTCGGCCGAGCGGGAGCAGGCAGGAGCTGAACCAGGACTCGGGGAACAAGCAGCATGGCGGCCGGCTGATGTCGCCTGACAGCTGTAACGCACAGAAGTCATAAATAAAAGAGTCGACGCTGCGCCGCTGTCGACTGAAGGTTTCCTGGCTGAGGTGTTAGCTGCCGCACAGCTAAAGGAACAGAAGCTGTTTTATTCATCTCATCGCTCATAAAGAACCAACGTGGACTCTATTCAGACTGTTTTCAGGTAAACTTTGAACTCGTTTTCAAATTGAAGTATCAGTACTAGAGTTTATCTGACTCTACTGACAGTTTGTCCGTCAGTCTGGTCACCTCATGATGGAGTTTGATTTTTCATTTTGACTTCAGGATTATTTCCCGTTGATTTTGAAGGAACTTTCATTGTGTGCAGATTAAAACACTAAAACAAGAAAACATCATACATTAGATAGAGAAGATGGACCTCCTACAGTAGGTGACCTATAATGGATTAGTTCAGGTCCAGAGGAGAAGGTGGATCTGAGCTGTTCTGTGCTCTCTCCTGATTGGGTCACACAGTAGCCCCGCCCCCCTAACCTGTCCTTCTAAACGGAGCACCTGATGGTCAGCAGAGAGGATCTCTGGTCCAGAAAGGAGCCATTTTGTCTCCGGTCGGTTTGATGTTCCCTTCAAACGTCGTCACGGTTGCAGCTCAGTTGTGTCATCGGCAGTCAGAAGCACTGTTGGATTCTGGGACTAAAGCCCCAGGTGCAGCGTCCCTGTGGGGTTTTTAGCCTGAATGCTCACTAACCCAGGCTCCTCATGGACGGACGCTGTTTCTGACTGCTTAGCTGGGTTGTGTTGTGTTGCTGATATAACTGGACTTCAGATGACACAGTTTAAGGTCACCAATGTTTCCCACACTTTGACCAAAGTCGGCCATTTTCTCCATCTGTCCTGACAAACGTCCTGAGCTGTAAACGTTAAACTGTCACATCTATAATGTATTCGGCTGTCACAGTCCTGCATGTAAAAAAACAATGAATTTCCTACCTGATGAGTTTATTTGTCCACGTGTCTACAGTTTCCCACGTCTGATCTGTTTCTGGGTCAGATTAAAAATGTTTTTAGGGAGAGAGCTGCAGTGGGATATTTGTACTGCAGAACAAAAATTAGCAGGAAATATTTTGTGCTGAAACAGGAAAGTAAATAAAATCCTGTTTGTTGGGGGAGCTTTGAACTGGTTCCAGTCAGAATCAGCCATCTTTGTTTTTTGAGGACAAGAAAAAAATCAAATGTCCAAATGAAGACAGCAGTTTCAGGGTCCCAGGTAGACGTTTCAGTTCCTCCAGTCGATCTGTGTTTTTGTTGAAACCGTCCCGCTGACCGCCTGATGAGCTCATGGACACGTGGCGGTCACATGTTCTGGACAGGTGGGAGACACCCAGAATAGCGGAGCCACAACAGGAGCAGCGCTGGAACATTTCCCTCCCCCATCTCTGATTTACACGGACCGGAGGTGAAAATAAGCGCTGAGCTGTTACACACCACACAAATATTCCTGTGTGTGCAAACGGCCGCCATCATTAATTCATCTCCCGTCATCCTTCATGGAAAACATTAAAACTACGCTCCTTCAGGAGCCTGCTGGCTGTTTGAGGTGATCGAATGTGTTTATTGTTTCAGACAATTAGACTCAGATTCATTTGAATGAAGGTCACAGTGGAGGAGACAACAAAACACACGACAGGAAGAGGAAGTGAAACACATCGGATTTTAGACTTCCTGGTTTGTTGCGTGAAAAAGGGCGTTTAAAAACCAAACTGACTTAATAATAGAATAATTTATGAGTGAGAAGGAAGCGTCTTCCTGCGAGTCACCAGAAGTTTCGTTTTGGTGTTTCCACCTACGCTGCCGTTAGCCTGTTTGTTGGCTGCAGATAAATTAATTAGGAAAGGATGTGGATGAAAGAGGCCGATCATTTTCCTCTCTCTCTTTGTTTTGTCTCAGTAAATTGGCTGGCTATAAGTGAATAGAAGCGGATTACCGGTGTCCCCGTTATTCTGTGTGTAGGAGGACGGACATGTTGAGATTAGAAACTGTAGAACTTGAAACACTGAGCTTTGTCTCCTTCGGTCCTGACAACAAAAGACTGTGAGAAGAAATTATAAATAAACATTCACCAACTGATGGAATAATGAAAGAGAGGAAAGATTTATATATCTGAAAACCTTTTGGATGGATCTGAATGAAGTTGAGGTTTCAGTTTCGTGGTCTGTGATGTGAAAACGTAGCTGCTTCCTTCAAACTCGCTCAGTTTGAGCCAGAAAATTAGAAACAACACAAAACTAATTTTAAATTTTAGGACGCCCAACTGGCCGACCCGGAGGTCTCCAGGCTGCCCATCGGGGCCCTTAAGGGCCGGCTGAAGGCCCCCACAGACCCCAGAACAGTCTTATTTTACAGCAGCTGGTGTCCAACCTGAGGCTCCGGGTCCACCAGGAGGTCAGCAGAGCAGTAATGTTCATGTTCCTGCCTACACCTGTTTGAATATCCCCTCTCCGAACCCCAACCCTGCACTGCCCCCCATCCCTCTCTCTCCTTCTCTCTCTCTCTCTCTCTCTCTCTCTCCCTCTCTCTCTCTCTCTCTCTCTCCCCTCTCGCTCTCTCTCTCTCTCTCACCCTGTCTCCCTCTCCCTCTCTCTCCCTCTCCCTCTCTCTCCCTCCCTCTCTCTCCCTCTCTCTCCCTCTCCCTCTCTCTCTCTCCCTCTCTCTCCCTGTCTCTCTCTCTCCCTCTCCCTGTCTCTCTCTCTCTCTCTCTCCCTCTCGCTCTCTCTCTCTCTCTCACCCTGTCTCCCTCTCCCTCTCTCTCCCTCTCCCTCTCTCTCCCTCCCTCTCTCTCCCTCTCTCTCCCTCTCCCTCTCTCTCTCTCCCTCTCTCTCTCTCCCTCTCTCAATCTCCGCTCCCTCTCTCTATCTCTGCTTCTCCCTCCTCTCCTCCTCCTCCCCTCATCTCTCTCCCTCTCTCTCCCTGTCTCTCTCTCTCTCTCCCTCTCTCTCTCCCTTCCTGTCCTCTCTCCCCTTCCTCTCTCTCCCTACCCTCTCTCTATCCCTCTCTCCTCTCTCTCCCGCTCCTCTCCTCTCTCTATCTCTCTCCCGTCTCTCTCTCTCCCTGTCCTCCTCTCTCTCTCCTCTCCTCTCCCTCTCTCTCCTCTCCACTCTCCTCTTCTCTCCCTCTCTCTCCTGTCTCCTCTCTCTCTCCCTCTCTCCCCTGTCTCTCTCTCTCTCTCTCTCCCTCTCTCCCTCTCTCTCTCTCTCTCTCTCTCTCTCTCTCTCCAACCGGTAGAGGCCGCCCCCCCCAGCCTGGTTCTGCCCGAGGTTTCTGCCTCTTAAAGGAAGTTTTTCCTGCTCATCGGGGGATCTGTTGGTCTCTTTAAATGGTTTTGGTCCAGACCTGCTCTGTATGTAAAGTGTTTGATGTGACTTTGTGATTCGGCGCTTTACAAATAAATCTGATTTGATGTGATTGAAATACTGTGGAGGTGTCTGTTTGTGTCATCAGTCTAATTGTGTTAGTTTCTATTCTCCGTGTTCTGTGAAGACACAACAGGCTGCTGTTTCACATCCACTGAAGCTCATTTCAACTGGGGAGGGGGGGGGGGGGGGAGAGAGGGAGGAAAGGAGTGAGAGAGAGGGAGAGGGAGGGAGAGAGAGAGAGGGAGAGAGAGAGAGGGAGAGAGAGGGAGAGAGAGAGAGGGAGAGAGGGAGAGAGAGAGAGGGAGAGGGAGAGGGGGAGGAGGGAGAGAGAGAGAGGGAGAGAGAGAGAGGGAGGAAAGGAGAGGGAGAGAGGGAGAGGGAGAGGGAGAGGAGGGAGAGAGAGAGAGGGAGAGGGAGAGAGGGAGAGGGAGAGAGGGAGAGAGGGAGAGGGGGAGGAGGGAGAGAGAGAGAGAGGGAGAGGGAGAGAGGGAGAGGGAGAGAGGGAGGAGGGAGAGAGAGAGAGGGAGAGGGAGAGAGGGAGAGGGAGAGAGAGGGAGAGGGAGAGAGGGAGAGAGAGGGAGAGAGAGAGAGGGAGAGGGGGAGGAGGGGGAGGAGGGGGAGGGAGCCCTGAACAAACACTCAGACAGTCGGAGCCGTCGCGGCAGCAGAGCGGCTCCATGACTGTCCGTCTGCCGGGCTGACTGAAGCAGAGAGCCGCTGGATGTGTGGGTCGGTCCCGGCCCCGGTGTGGATGGGATTACGCCGGTTGTTCCGTGTCTCCCGTCGGTGCTGCTGCTGGAGGAACCATGCGGCTGCGGAGCTCCCCGGTCCCCCCGGTCCTCCTCCTGCTGCCGCTGCTGCTCATCCGGCTCTGCGGCGGCACAAGTTTTCCAAGTAACATCAACATAGGTGAGTGATCCAGCCGGGGCCCTGCGGGGCCCTGCGGGGCCCTCCGGGGCCCTCCGGGGTTCTTATGATCGGTGGAGGTCCGAGCAGAAATCCGTCCACATCATGCCGCACTGCACGGTTCACATTCAGATGACGGTGACTTCGTCTTTTTCTGTCTGAGGCACTTTAATGTACCCAGAAAACTGAAGCACAGCAACAGAATACTGAGAAATGGAATAAAAAACAGAAACACACATCATGACTGCTCCTCCAGCCACGATGTGTGTTTCTGTTTTGATTTTAGAATAAATTTTAACAAACATCATTTACAGTTATTTTTCGTAATTGATGTAAAAAACGTCTAAATGATGATTTAAAAGGTGAGCTGAGCTGCTTGTTTTGTTGGCTGAGATTTTAAAATTGCTGTTGTGTAATAATGAAAATCAGGGTATCTGAAGAACGGACTAAAATGATGAATACATGAATAATCTGTTTATGTGTTTCCATCCACCTGCATTATTCTGTCGTTTGCATTTTGGACTTTCTTTGTGCCACGACGGTGAGCAGAACGTCTGTATGTGATCTGTAGTATTGTGTATCATGGTTCCTACAATATCTCCTCTGGGATCTTCCAGCCTGTAGCTTCCATCCAGTTGTATGTCTTCGGAACAACTGATGCACTGTCACTGCTGTTTGGGGTTTGGTTATCTGATTGTGTTACACGAGCCGCTGAAAGGAGAATAAAATTCATCTGTATCATCAGCAAATCCCAACAAACACATGAATGCCCTCTGACTGAGTGGGAAAAGTTTTTTACTCCACTACAGGTCCAACTTTAATCTTCCATCTTCCATCGATGGGGATCTTAAGGTGCTGTGGTTTTGCTGGAGCCAAAGGTAAGTGCAGTGACCTGAAGTGAGTCATATCTGAAAATGCTGCATTGCTGTTTTAAGGATGAGAGGAAATCCTGAGAAAGTGAACAGAGCTGTGATGTAGAAATATCTCATAATGAGAAAAAGTCCTCTCAGCAATTTGAGCCTTCAGTTTTGAATGATACACGACGCTCCTTTATAAAGTCCTCCATCAGCTGCTTTGGCCCCTTTGAACCCAGTCTGGTGTGCCCACATTGGCTCCGGATCCTAAAATATTATCATATGATTGGAGATGCAGGTCCAGATTCTCGCTGCCAGTTCCCTCTGTGTATTTTTGCTGATGTTGGATTAACCTGCGTTTCCTCAGAATAAACTGTCCAAGCAGGAGAATCAGCTGCAAAGTTCAGTAAGATGGCTTTTCTCTGGATGTTTTCACGGCCGTCTGTTGGAGCAGATGGACTGCTTCCAGCCTTTACGAGTCTGATGATTAAATCACATCCTGTTCTAATAGTTTCCATTTTAGAGCCCCACATCTCATTAAGATATCCAAATGAAGCTCCATCTGCAGGTCTGCTGCAGCGAAGCGGCTTTAAAATGACTTTGGATTCGTCCAATATTGACGTAAACTGGTCTTTTTGGAGTTTTATTTATTTTTATGTTAGTTTTATAGGATTTATTTTTATTATTTTGAAGGCTATTTTGAAGACGTTCCGAGTTCAGTGACGTTCCAAAACCGTCGCTTCCGGTTCGAAAGGTACATTTAACCGCAGGTTGGAACAAAGAGGAAGTCCAGGCCGGTTTGGACCGGATCGAGAGAAAAAAGGTTCAGGTGTGTGTCGACGGTCCGGACTGTGTGTAACCTGTTTAAGCCGAACATTTCACTGATTGTTGTGTTGTTCTTTTTGTCTCAGGTTGATGTGTCCCTTCTGGACAGTCAGTGACCCCCCCTGTGTCTCTGTGTTTGGACAGGCGGCCTGTTCCCCACCGGCTCCCATGAGTACGAGGTGTTTCGGTTCGCCCTGGCCCAGCACCAGGACGTCCCCAAGCTGGTCCCACAGGTGGACATGGTGGACACCGGCAGCAGCTTCGCCATGACCTACGCCTGTGAGTACAGAGAGACGGTCAGGACAGACTTCAACCACTGAGGGGGTTCTCATAGAGCTGGTGATTTTAGAAATGCCTCCTGGTTCTGGTTCTGGTTCTGCAGCCATCAGCTGATCTGGATCAGTCCGACTCTCTCTCTGTGTTTATCCGTCCATTCTCATCCTCCAGCTTTCATAGTGACGTCTGGAGTCACGTCTCTACGTCGGACGCTCCTATTGGCTCCGGTGGGTGATGTCACAGCCAATCAGAGTCAGCCCACCAGAGGTTTGGAGCCACAGATTGTGTTTCATAAAGCTCAGAACGGGTTGAAAGTTTGTGTCAAAGCTGCAGAGTTGTCGTTGTTGTTGTTGTCGTCGCCCCGTGTGTGACGGTGTGGCTTTGGCCTGCTGTTCCACCATCACAGGTCGGTGCGAGGCCCAGACTTGGGATTTGAGAAAAATGGAGGTGAAGAGGGCTGTAAAAGAGCCGACAGCTGCAGTTAATGGCGGCGGACCGAAGGGAGCTCTGTGGCTCCGGGGAGAATTCAGGACAGTAAAGCAGCTGCACAGAACAAAGTGCTGACCCGGTTTTTGTTCTGCGGATTTTACCGTGTTCAAAATCTGCAGCTGTTATGACCTTTGCCTCAGCGGCCGAGCGGCACGTGGCGGCATGCCGTTACTCAAAGTCTCGCCTTGACCGAAAAGACGGCCTCTGAAATGTGTTAATTATTTAGTTTTCTTTCATATTTCCTGCAAGAATGCATAAAAACGTGAGTCATTCTGTAATTCATCTGGTTTATTCAGATAAATTACACCGACACCTAAAACTTAGCGACCCCCGTTTAACAGATTATGGTTTATGCCAAACAATAAAGGCTCAGCGTAGTTTTTTCCTCTCAGGTTTCTCTCTGGAGCTCCAGGAACAGCTGGCCAATCAGCCAATCAGAGGAGAGCAGGCATCTGATTGGCTGATGGTGGGTCCAGGTGGGTGGGGCTTTGACTGCTTCGCTGTGACATCACAAAGTCTCAGAAATCTCTGAGAATTTCTCTGTGGAGGTTTTTTTTTTGCTGGACTGAATGAATGATTTACAAAATTTTCAAAGATGATGTAAATCATAACATGACACGGAACTGAATTTGTGATATAATTAGGAATAAATGTCATGGATGGAAGGCATTGATTTTAAAAAAGGGTTGAATTGAACATGAAGTACTGTTGATGCAGTCTGGACCTGAATCCTGCTGGTCTGAGTCTTTAAATTCTGCATCCTAAAATCCAAAGCTGTAGTCGGAGGAGTGGATTAGAAACTCCTTCGCCGTCAAAGGGGAAACTACATCCTGCCGCTCGCTGAGGTTTTAGTGGCGTTCTGAGCTCCGACCTACCTGAACGATTTGGTTTTAGGGCCCAGCAGAGCTGGAGAGTCCCAGAATGAGCTGCCAGCTCCTCGTTGATGTTTTCAAACGCTACAGTTCCCCGTTCTATCTGTCTGTGTTTTCATTTAATCAACAAGTGCAGTAACAAGTACCTGAGCTTCTGCTGAGAGGAGGAGGAAGAGGAACAAGGTGAAGAGGAACAAGGTGAAGAGGAACAAGGTGAAGAGGAACAAGGTGAAGAGGAGGAAGGTGAAGAGGAACAAGGTGAAGAGGAGGAAGGTGAAGAGGAACAAGGTGAAGAGGAGGAAGGTGAAGAGGAACAAGGTGAAGAGGAGGAAGAGGAACAAGGTGAAGAGGAACAAGGTGAAGAGGAACAAGGTGAAGAGGAGGAAGGTGAAGAGGAACAAGGAGGAAGAGGAACAAGGTGAAGAGGAACAAGGTGAAGAGGAGGAAGTGGAGTTCATCTTCATCCAATCTGACAGACTCTCGGGTTAAATCTGGTTGGAGGAGGATTAATGAGGTCGATGCTGATATTTTAAAATGAGCAGCCTGTTTTCTTGTTTATGAATCTTGTTCCTGATATGTTTTGAAAAGGTTTCATATTTCTCTGTCAACATTTGAAATAATCATTTGTAAACAGAGTCAGACAGGATATGACACGTATTGTCTGGCGCTCTGGTCCTTATCAGCCCACCGAGCTGTTTCTCCTGGAGGAAGATGAGATTGGCTGATGTTGTTGTTGAGTGGCAGGTTTTCCCTCCGGACGGTGTTCTGACGGGAATCAAACATCAGACTGCTCTGAATGTTTTTAAATGCTCGCTCATTTACAGTGTAGAGGGGGTGGGGCTAAAAGATCCCATAACGACAACCTTCACATCAGAAAATCTGACTTTAGATGACGTCAGATGTGATGTGATGGCGCTCGTGGATTCTGTCTCCTGTCAGGATGGACTGACTGGATGTGGATCTGATGAGGGACGTTGAGGACATTGACGTCGGGGGAGTTGACTGCTGCTTGTGTTGACAGTTGTTGTGGTCACTTGAGGCCACGTGGGTCAGTCCAGGACGGTCTGGATGAAGACGTGTCATCTGTCTTTGGGTCAGACTGAGTCCTGAGGCTTGGAGGATTCTCACATTTATTTGTTTTCAGCTCAGTTCCAGCCGAGCTGCTCCGACTGTGGAGGGAGTCTCAGGAGGCAGAACTCAGTCTGTTTTACATTTCACACAACAACAGGCTGGGGAGGAGGAGGAAGAGTCGTAGTTAGAGGCAGGTTGTAGAGGAAAAAAAAATACTGAATACTGTGAATGTGTCAGTTCAAATCAGTGTCTCACACATTTTATGGTGTCCTCTAACCCCTCCCCTCATGTGTAAGCCCCGCCCTTCACCACCTCATTGAAGTCCCTTAAAGGCTGTCTTATTTTCAGGAACCAGAACTCAGGTCCAGTTCCAGTTGGCCAAAGCTCATCCGGATTTTGTGAATGGCTGTTGATTGTGTTGCTGTTGCACGCTGATGCACAATTCGTAAGGGGGTGGGGGCAGCTGAGCATCTTGGGGGATTTGTTCATCTGGAGCTCATATGAATGAATGAATGTGTGAGTTTCACGGACAATCCTGCAGCTGTGGCTGAACATCTGCGGAGGGAACGTGGAGGGGCTGGTGTTCACGTGAATACAACGGTGACCAAACACAACGAAGCAACAACATGCGCAGTCCTCAACAGACGACACTTCCTGAAAAATATTTTATATTTCTGTCCTTCCTTTTTGAAGAAAACAAAAATGCCCTGATTATGAAACGCCTTTAATCAGATTGTTGCTGTTTTCTCTTTCTGAGGTTTAAAGTGATAACAGCTGATTTTTCATCATTTCTGCTCCAAAGAATGAGCAGAACTCCTGATCAGATAAAGATAGAAACAACCCAAACACAAGAGAGGAACTTTCTGTGTTCAACTTTTTCTGCATCAGCTCTCTGAAAAAGTGTCTCATGAACAATGTTAGCGTAGCTGCTAACCTGCTAACCGTAAAAGATGATTTTATTGTAAATATTTACAGTCTGACAGATGGCGGCTTCAGACTCTTTCTCCCAAAGCCAGAACAGTCGACGTGATCTTGCTGTGACAGCCTGACTGTTTGTGTCATCGTCATTATTGTGAGTGACACACAGGAAGAACGTGGAGGCAGCAGACACACACTCTGTCAGTCGGTGACTAACCTGTGATGTCTCAGACTGTCGGAGGCCTGAGCGCTCAGAGGACTCCTCAGCCTTGACGCTTTCAACTGTCTCGTTTGTTCGTCTTTATCAGCCGCTCCGCTTTGCTTACGTCTTCGTTTGGCCGCCTGATTATTCACATTTGCATATATTTCATGCTTTTCTTTTTATTGCTTTTGTGTGTTGTTGCTTGGTTTTCCTTTGGCTCTGCTAATATTCTGCAGACACATGCTGTTTATTCTTTCTGCTTTATCTGTGCAGGTTTAGTAGCGGCGCTGTTTTTACTCTGTTAATTATCTAACATTCTTTTGTGCTCTTATGACAGACTTTTTTGCAGCCGAGGTTTTAATTGCGAGAGTTTTGGCGTCAGAGATGCAACATCTGACTTGTGTGTATGCAGATTGAGGATGGAGGTCAAGAGCTGTGAAGCTGCTGTGGACCACCAGAGGAGAGGGAGAGAGGCTGTGAATCTTAATGACTGTTCTTCAATAATAAACACATCCTATTATGAAGGGACCCAAATGGAGCGGGGCGCTTTGGCAATTCAACACAACACCGCATTCATGCCAGCAAATCAGACCAAGCTGAATGGAAGCGCGCTGAATAGGAGGGAAATTGGGAGAGATGGCGAGGCAGAGTGAGCATCTCAGTCTAATAGAGCATGTAAAGAGGTTTTGAATGGAGCTCTAACCTGAGTGTGACCCCATGTTAACAGACTCACACTCTGTATGTGGCTTCATGAGCTCCCAGCCTGGTGTGCATTCAAAAAACAGGATGGACCTTTTATCTCCAGCGTGAAGTAGTTTCGGTTTGGGCAGAAAATCCCTCCGTCAACAAAGATGGATGAAGGAGCAAAGTTCTCAGAGTGGAAAGTTTTTCTTGAACGTAGTTTTTCAGGATGAGAAGTTAAACAGCGTCCTTTTCTTCAACCCTCTGACACGACCAATCACCAGCCTGCTGTGACCCTCACTTTGTCAGCTGCGATTTTGAAAACGTCAGCCCCGCCCCCTAACCCCTCCCCTTCCCCTCTAAATGAACATCAGGTTGTATTTCAGACTGAGACCGTTTTCCCATAGACTTCAATCCAATCTGACTTCTGACTACAGCTGGTAGAATTGCCTCCTGATGGTCAGCAGATAGAATGAAGGTTTGTTTTCAGCATTATTGAATATCAGCGTAAAAACAACCTAAAAAAAAAGTACGAGCTGAGGGGCAAATCCGAATTCATATAAATGTTATTGTGACGTACGTAGATACAGTTCATGGCTTTAATCACCTCCGGCACACATTCATGCAAAAAAATCCAACAGACTTGTTTCTGTTTCTGACGGTTGCTCTGAAAGAACCGTCATCGCAGACGTTCTGACGAGGAGGAGAGGACATTTAATGGGGTTTGTCCTCTTCCTCGCTGCCAGGGTTCCTTATCAGGACGCTTCAGATTGAGACAACAGAGGGACGAGACACGACGGCTCGTCTCCCTGTGGTTTGTGTTTTTATTGTTTATTGGTGTAAGAAAAAAAAGAATGCCTGGTGCTGGAGACAGTTAGACAGGACAGGGGGGGGCTGGGGGGGGCTGGAGACGGTTAGACAGGACAGAGGGGGGTGGGGGGTGCTGGAGATGGTTAGACAGGACAGGGGGGAGTGGGGGGGGGCTGGAGACAGTTAGACAGGACAGAGGGGGGTGGGGGGGGCTGGAGACGGTTAGACAGGACAGAAGGGGCTGGGGGGGGCTGGAGACAGTTAGACAGGACAGGGGGGGGTGGGGGGTGCTGGAGACGGTTAGACAGGACAGAGGGGGGTGGGGGGGGGCTGGAGACGGTTAGACAGGACAGAGGGGGGTGGGGGTTGCTGGAGACGGTTAGACAGGACAGAGGGGGGTGGGGGGTGCTGGAGACGGTTAGACAGGACAGAGGGGGGCTGGGGGGGGGCTGGAGACAGTTAGACAGGACAGAGGGGGGTGGGGGGTGCTGGAGACAGTTAGACAGGACAGAGGGGGGCTGGGGGGGGCTGGAGACAGTTAGACAGGACAGAGGGGGGCTGGGGGGTGCTGGAGACGGTTCGCCCTTGAGGACTCAATCATAGTTTCATGCTCAGTTGAACACTTCCAATGTGAAATGAGGATAAAGTGCAGCGTTTAAAAAAGAAAGAAAAGGGCGTTGCACGTGTTGCCTGGAAAGACGTTTATCTTCAGCAGCACAATCTGGCAAATAATTAGGAAAAGGAAGAGCCGGTGTTTAGATACAAAGACCGGCAGCAGAGAGAAAGGGATTATCTTTAATTAATAATCTTAATCTTTAGTTTCATGTCAGACAAACAGCAGCTGTATCAGCTGGCAGGAGGGCGAAGGCACAGAACAAAACTGAAAATAACAGAAGAACAGAGAGGAAATAAACTGCAGGGTCCCCCGAGGAACAGCAGCAGGAAACCAATCACTGCTGCTCATTAAAACACATTAAATGCACACTAATTGTTTACAACCCCAAGGTCAAAGGTCACCACCCAGGCTCGTTCCTCAGTGGCCCGCCAATTAAAAACTGAGTTTCCAGGTTGTCAACGCCATTAAAGACCTGATTCACTCACACACTATCAGTGTGTTGGATGAACTTACAAACAGCAGCTGAGTTTCCTTCAGTCTGCTTCAGGCTCAACTGGAAACTGCCGACAAATTAGAAGTAAAAACATATAAAAAAAAAAAAACAACTTGAAATCTCACAATAAAATGTCTAAAACCTTCCAGAAAGTCTTAGATACACTGTTCATTACTTCATTACTGACAAATGCATGATTCAAATGATTTTTATTTTATTATTGACAGAAGGATTATTAATATAACTTTTGTATTTTCAGTGTCGTGAGGCTCAGTGTTTTGAATGCACAGAGACTTTTCTAAACGTCCAGTTTCACAGAAAATAAAAGCGCCGTCGTGTCGTCCTGGTTTTTGCTCCTGACATGCAGCTGAACTGTCAGCCTGATGAGCCTTTTTGTCCACGAGGGGACCGGTAGTGTTGGTGGCATTCACGGTGAAGTCACTTTGTCTTTTCGGCTCAGCAGCAGACTGAAGACAGTTTCACCCCTTTCTGCCTTTACGATGCACTTGTGAAACCGACACTCAGCCTGCTTGTGTAGTTGTTTAGTTGTGTAGCTGGTAGCTACTCACACAATTGGTTTTCGGCTCTGGTGTGAAATGTGTGTGAGTCTCTGTGGACAACTGAAATGTAAATGTAGACGTGGAAGCAACAGACAGGTGGGATTTAAAACCACGACTGTTGGAGGAGCCTCCATATCTGTGTGTGTGTCAGAGTTTCAATTCTCAGCAGGAGATTATTGCATTGATGCCTCGGAGGCAGCAGTTGCCTAAATTACTTTGGATGTGATGTGTGTGTGTGTGTGAATCACGATGTGGATGTGTATACTGTATCACCCTGAGGAAGGCAGCCATTTAATCTATTATTCAGCATCTCTGCTAAACACATTAATTAGAGCCGGAGGTTGAGGCGGGTGCTCGCTGCCATCCTGCTCTCTGTTGGCATCTGGTGTGTGTTTGTCTGAAGATGTGACCTTCGACCTCTCAGGCCTTTGACCCAGGAAGGAAAGCGAGAAACCTGGTGTTTAGGTTGTTGTTCTTTTGCTGGTTGTGTGTGTCTACAGCTCTGAAAGTGTTAATTATCTGTGTCTATGATAACAAATGTCCGACTTCAACACCTTCAACAATTCTTTATCTTTATTCATGTACAGATTATTCTTTGAATTCATGAATTTATCTGTGAAACAACAGAAACATAATCAGTTTCTAAATTACACCACCAAAAACCATCAACCCACAGCATACTGGACTGTAGGAGAAGGAGGGCCATTTTCCCATAGCCTTCAATACAGTCTGACCTCTGTTTAGAACTGCTGAAGTCACTTTCACACATGAGGAATCTGAGCTGATTCTCTAGTTTAAGGAGGAAAAAACCGCTCAAAGCCTCACAGAGCGGCTCATCTTCCTCCAGAAACAGGACGAATCATCTGGACCGTTGACTGATTCACTCTGAGACGAAGAGGCCTGGAGAACCAGGACCGGCTCACATTCAGTGTCGCCTCAGATGAAAGCGTCTGGTGCTGGATTGTAGATGCTGCTGGTTCTGGCCTGACCTGGAGTTGGTCGGCGAGCTGACGGGAATGCCTAACGACAGAATGGAATACTGACCCGATCGCAGGATGTTTCCGGGCTGTCCTGTCTCCTCAGCTGAGGATGGTGAGCTGCGGGTCGTCATGAACGGATGATGATGATGCTGATGACGACGGATGCCTCTACTTGATGGACGTCCTCTGAATCACCTGCCATTATCCCCCGCCCCGTCCAAACGTGGGTCGCGGTGTTTGTCAGAGACGGACAGATGGACGGATGTGTCAGCAGGATGAGCAGCTCTGTGGGGAGACATGGTCTCAGCTGTGGGCCCCGTGGCGCCTGTCGTCGTCTCTGGCTGTGTTTAAATAAAGCTCTGTCTAAAAGCCTCAGGTGGTGAGGAGGGAGATGTCTGACTGGAGGACCGTCCGTGGCTACGAGGCGAAGGTCAGCCCGGTCTTTGCGCCGCCGCCACGACTGTCCTTGTGGTTAAAGAGCTGGTTGGTGTCCGTCAGCTGATTTAATTAGTGCTGATCATTCCACGCAGGTACGGCGCCTGCACAGGGACAAAAACATCAGTCCGGCCTGAATGAGCTAACCAGCCTTTGACCGCGTCACATGATCTTCCTCCACAGGAAGTCCTGAGTCTGAGAGGTTTCTGTGCAGCGCTGGTCCTTCAGTGTCAGCTTGGTGTTTGTTCGAAGCTTTGTTACTGTTCCTCTCTTTACCTTCTGCCCCAAAGACGAGCTCTGTCCAGTCACGTCCTCACGTTAGTCCAGGCTGATGATAGGACACAGTATCATTTCAGTCTGTTGTAGTTTCTGTTATAACTGTGTTGTTTATAAGAACCTTGACTGGTTCATCCCGTAGTTAGACCATCTGGACCCACGTCCGGGCCCTGAAGTCATGTAAGCACAAAGCGTCCCAGGACTCTCAGCATCTGTGGACTCGGCTGCCGACTGTCTTTGATGAAGGAGGTCTGACGTCCCAGTGGGACAACAGCGCTAATGCTAAGAGACAGACACCTCGTTAGCATGATAGCGTCCGCCTGAGGACAAACATCTATTGTTAGCATGATAGCGTAGCCCTGGAGGGGAGAGTTATTTCCAGAGCTAGCCTGCTCTGAGGGACCTCACTTGTTGTTATTGTGTTTGTGCGTGAGCGCTGGCCACGGGGACGTGAAGATGCAACAAGGACACACACTGAGGCCGAGGAGGACGCCTGCCAGCACATCTGCTGCTCATTTAACATCAGGTCTGAATAGGTTTGACAGAGACACGATGGATCAGTTATTATAAACTTACTAATTGTATTTATTTCTTGATTAAAGTGAAGAAGTGAAAGAAAACCAAAATAACAGAAAACAGCCATCCAACCTGGTCAGACTGAACAAAACCAAACTACATGAAGTGAACTTTCCTGTTGGAAACAGGAGAGGTCATCACTTCCTGTCCAGACTGTGTGTTGTTGCCTCAGCCTGGTAGAGAAATTGACAGTCAGCGTATCTGCAGGTTTTAAAGCCTGGAAGTCCGTCTGCAGACAATCGGCCTTAGATAACAGAAGCAGGTCTTAAGTTTTGTCCAAAGCTCTCAGATTGTGCTGCCACGACAGAATTGTTACCTCTGAGTGTTTTGGGCGTCTTTATGACCTCAGTCTGTGTCGTCCTTCAGCTGTGGAGGCTGAACCCTTTAAAGTTTGGTCACTTCTGTCGGCTCAGTGCTTCATACATGTATCACACTCTCCCCTTCTTCCTCACATTTTCTATGGAAGTCCTTGAAGGCGACTTAAAAAAGAAAATGACTTGTATGATTTCAGTTGTTTTCATTGGCTGTAAGGGTGAGTGCAAAAAAACATTTTAATGAAATTGTGACATTACTTTCATATTTTACATCATCAAAGACTGACTGAAATTTAAAGCTCATTCCTTCTGATTGTCGGTGGCCATGTTTATTAGCTGCAGTCGCAGATCCTTTGGTCTGGGGGTATTTGTTGCTGCCTGCCTCTCTGCTCCGACCTGTTTAATGAGCCCAAAATGCCAAAAGGAAAAGACTCAGATTTCTGATAAAATAATGGCCTCTCTGGTCCCCACAGGGCGCTGTTAGTCTGGATTTGTACTTTTTAACAAGTTAGTTCCGTTGACTTGATTGTGCCCTGTACGTTTACTCTCACGATTATTTATACTTTTGAACATCTGAACAGAAACACGTAATGAGCCTCGGACCTTGAAGGTCCATACTTCAGATTAAAAGCCCATATTTTATACTAAGTAACGTGTTTTATTTTGAAGTGTGGACTGCTAGAAGATATGTTTGTGGTTTTAAGAAAAGTCCTTGGCCACGCCCCCTCGCCCACCTGGACCCTCCAGCCTCACAGGATTTATTCCACTGTATGGACCTTTCTGTTGATGACACAGATGCTACAGACACGTTTTCATACAATCTGAATCCAATTGTTCCCAGAAGACCATAAAATGAGACACTAATTCAGAGAATGTCTGGTGGTACCTCAGCAGCGAATATTATTTTGTCTTAAGACTTAATCCCTGACTGTGAAGGAGCGCTGCATGAAAGAGTAATTTGATTACAGCCACAGTGTGTGCAGGGATTTACCACGTGGAAGCCTTTTGTGTGGGACAGGAAACTGCACTTTATCATCCACACAGCAGCAGAAATGATGTTTGTCTACCGTGACGATAAGACTTTTATCTCTGGGCTGTTCTATATGTGAACACAGATTAAACGGGAAAAAAACGAGCAGGAAATGTTTTAACAAATGACTGAATCCTGCCGACCGAGCACACGGGCAAATATGTGTATCCAAACCCTTCTCTCGTTTGTTTGGAGCCCTGTCGGGTGGCCCCGCCCTCACCCAGAGTGAGCTGGGATTGGAAGATGAGTGAATGAATGAATTAAAATGTGTCTTTTTTTTAACGCTTCCCCCTTTTGGCTTTCCTTTCTGTCCCAGTCTGCTCCCAGTTTTCCAAAGGCGTGTACGCCATCATGGGCCTGTACGACCGCCGGACCGTCAACATGCTGATGTCCTTCTGCGGCTCGCTGCACGTCTGCTTCGTCACGCCGTCCTTCCCCGTCCAGACAAACAACCAATTCGTCCTGCAGCTGCGGCCCCAGCTGCAGGAGCCCCTCATGGGCCTGCTGGAGCACTTTGACTGGACCAGGTTCGTCTACATGTACAGCTCCAACTCAGGTGAGGACAACAGTGTGTCCAGGATCAACAACCTGACCATTTTTTACTGATTATTTTTACAGCAGTACTTCGGACTGTATTCTACACACACACACACACACACAGAACTTATTGACCCTGACTCATCTCATGATTATCACCCCGTCTCGTTGCCATGGATACAGCCCTGCAGGCAAGGCTGTTCTTTGTACTTACAGCCGCTACAGTGAAATACAGTGAAATGTTGTTATCTCAATCACATAACTCCTCCTCTTCCTCCTCCTCATCTTAGCCATACTAGCTGTGTGTCTATTTCCTTTGTCATAATTTCAGACATGAAAATAAATCAAGTGATAACAAGGTAAAGGGAAAACACAACTAATCTGCACAACAACATCCTGATTTACAAAAACGAAACACAATAACAGGACAATCTGATGTAAAATTCAGACCTGTAACTTCTGCCAGTTCTTACCAACTCGCTGTTAGTGTGATGAGGACAATACACATTAATGTACACACAACAACATGCAGCTTTTAGCCGGAGTTGCACTTAAAATTTCTTTTGTGTGGCTGTGTTTAATAAATAATGATGACCGTTCTTTTTCATCCACGCAACTTGTTCTTCAATTTAGTTTTCAAACTGATGCACCAACAGAACAGAAGAAACCACAATGTCACTGTAAAGTTCCTCAGCAGAAATGATTGTACTTGTAGTTAAAGGCCTCACATTTCCGAGCAGCTGATATATAATTTATAAATAGAAGAAACAAAGGACGCCCTAAAATAGAGCCCTGTGGCTCACATCACGCACATTATTACATTACAATGATTTAATTTGGACAATTTTGGCCATCCACTTTAATCAAATGTAAAATATTTGTTTGACATGAAGATGTCCCTAATCTCCTAAATTACTGTGACACGACATCACACAGGTCTAAATGGATTAAGGCTTCGTCTGATTCATGTTTGGTTCTAATATTTTTCATTAATGGGCCAATAATTCATATTAAAGGTCCATAATTTATATTTGCGGTCCACCTTCTGACTCATTCGAGACAGATCTGGCCAAGATGGTGGAGTGACAACAGAACTTGACCCAGTAAAAGTAAATGTGCACCATCTTACTCATTATTCTCTCACTCTGTTCTCTAATTATCCTCCTCTTCTCCTCGTCCTCGTCCGTTCAATGAATCGTCCAGAGGACTGAGAAAGCTTTTACTTGTTCCTCTCTGTCTTCATCTGCAGTCGTTGTCTTCTTGCTGTAAAAGTGTCATTGAGCAAAGCATCCAGTCCTGAGTTGTGGACGAGGGCGGCTGAACTGGACTCCATCAATGTTTTCTTTAATTAGAAAACAAAAGGAGGCCTCGGACAGACAGCAGCTGCTGAGGACAGAAACCAGAGACCATGTGTAATTGGACATGAGGTCCTCATAACTGCTGCTGCATCAGTAGGCTAATGTGTCGCTAACACACCGTTTGACAAACAGCGCGCACACAGTTTGCTGCACATTCACGCACCGACACACACGTAAGCTGTGTAAAGAGCGAGATGTTCGGAGGGAGAGGCAGTTTGTTTCAGGCTGAGCAAACAAAGAGAAAGTGATGTCTGCGTGTTTGTTTGATGTTTTTAGGATTTTAACTTCAACTAACTCGACTTCCCTCAAAGCAAAAAGTCTGAACGCTGAGAAAACACACATTCTGTAACGACGAGTGAAAACAGCCGTCCTGACGGGAAGAGTCTGTGGACCAGGTCCGATGATCCAGAACCTCGTGACTGTGAGCAGGACCGATGATCCAGAACCTCGTGACCAGGACCAGGACCGATGATCCAGAACCTCGTGACTGTGAGCAGGACCGATGATCCAGAACCTCGTGACCAGGACCAGGTCCGATGATCCAGAACCTCGTGACTGTGAGCAGGACCGATGATCCAGAACCTCGTGACCAGGACCAGGTCCGATGATCCAGAACCTCGTGACTGTGAGCAGGTCCGATGATCCAGAACCTCGTGACTGTGACCAGGTCCGATGATCCAGAACCTCGTGACCAGGACCAGGTCCGATGATCCAGAACCTCGTGACTGTGAGCAGGACCGATGATCCAGAACCTCGTGACCAGGACCAGGTCCGATGATCCAGAACCTCGTGACTGTGAGCAGGACCGATGATCCAGAACCTCGTGACTGTAAGCAGGACCGATGATCCAGAACCTTGTGACTGTGACCAGGTCCGATGATCCAGAACCTCGTGACTGTGAGCAGGACCGATGATCCAGAACCTCGTGACTGTGACCAGGTCCGATGATCCAGAACCTCGTGACCAGGACCAGGTCCGATGATCCAGAACCTCGTGACTGTGAGCAGGACCGATGATCCAGAACCTTGTGACTGTGACCAGGACCGATGATCCAGAACCTCGTGACTGTGACCAGGTCCGATGATCCAGAACCTCATGACCAGGACCGATGATCCAGAACCTCGTGACTGTAAGCAGGACCGATGATCCAGAACCTCGTGACTGTGAGCAGGACCAATGATCCAGAACCTCATGACCAGGACCGATGATCCAGAACCTCATGACCAGGACCAATGATCCAGAACCTCATGACCAGGACCGATGATCCAGAACCTCGTGACCAGGACCAGGTCCGATGATCCAGAACCTCGTGACTGTGAGCAGGACCAATGATCCAGAACCTCATGACCAGGACCGATGATCCAGAACCTCATGACCAGGACCAATGATCCAGAACCTCATGACCAGGACCGATGATCCAGAACCTCGTGACCAGGACCAGGACCGATGATCCAGAACCTTGTGACTGTGAGCAGGACCAATGATCCAGAACCTCATGACCAGGACCGATGATCCAGAACCTAATGACCAGGACCGATGATCCAGAACCTCGTGACTGTGAGCAGGTACGATGATCCAGAACCTCATGACCAGGACCAGGACCGATGATCCAGAACCTCGTGACTGTGAGCAGGTACGATGATCCAGAACCTCGTGACTGTGAGCAGGACCAATGATCCAGAACCTCATGACCAGGTCCGATGATCCAGAACCTCGTGACTGTGACCAGGTCCGATGATCCAGAACCTCATGACCAGGACCGATGATCCAGAACCTTGTGACCAGGACTGATGATCCAGAACCTCGTGACTGTGAGCAGGACCAATGATCCAGAACCTCGTGACCAGGACCAGGACCGATGATCCAGAACCTTGTGACTGTGAGCAGGACCAATGATCCAGAACCTCATGACCAGGACCGATGATCCAGAACCTAATGACCAGGACCGATGATCCAGAACCTCGTGACTGTGAGCAGGTACGATGATCCAGAACCTCATGACCAGGACCAGGACCGATGATCCAGAACCTCGTGACTGTGAGCAGGTACGATGATCCAGAACCTCATGACCAGGACCAGGACTGATGATCCAGAACCTTGTGACTGTGAGCAGGACCAGTGATCCAGAACCTCATGACCAGGACCAGGACCGATGATCCAGAACCTCATGACCAGGACCAGGACCGATGATCCAGAACCTCGTGACTGCGACCAGGTCCGATGATCCAGAACCTCATGACCAGGACCGATGATCCAGAACCTCGTGACTGTAAGCAGGACCGATGATCCAGAACCTCGTGACCAGGACTGATGATCCAGAACCTTATGACTGTGAGCAGGACCAATGATCCAGAACCTCGTGACTGTGAGCAGGACCGATGATCCAGAACCTCGTGACTGTAAGCAGGACCGATGATCCAGAACCTCGTGACTGTGACCAGGTCCGATGATCCAGAACCTCATGACCAGGACCGATGATCCAGAACCTCGTGACTGTGACCAGGTCCGATGATCCAGAACCTCATGACCAGGACCGATGATCCAGAACCTCGTGACCAGGACTGATGATCCAGAACCTCGTGACTGTGAGCAGGACCAATGATCCAGAACCTCGTGACCAGGACCAGGACCGATGATCCAGAACCTTGTGACTGTGAGCAGGACCAATGATCCAGAACCTCATGACCAGGACCGATGATCCAGAACCTCATGACCAGGACCGATGATCCAGAACCTAATGACCAGGACCGATGATCCAGAACCTCGTGACTGTGAGCAGGTACGATGATCCAGAACCTCATGACCAGGACCAGGACTGATGATCCAGAACCTTGTGACTGTGAGCAGGACCAATGATCCAGAACCTCGTGACCAGGACCAGGACCGATGATCCAGAACCTTGTGACTGTGAGCAGGACCAATGATCCAGAACCTCATGACCAGGACCGATGATCCAGAACCTCATGACCAGGACCGATGATCCAGAACCTCATGACCAGGACTGATGATCCAGAACCTCATGACCAGGACCAGGACTGATGATCCAGAACCTCGTGACTGTGAGCAGGTCCGATGATCTAGAGGACCTAAACTTTCTCTGAGACTCTTCTGTTTTTCTGCCTTTTCCCTAAACCCCCCCCCATGTGTTTGGTCACTTGTGGGGGGGGTGTGTGTGGGGGGGCCCTCAGTCGGCCCTCAGCCCCCCCATCAGTACGTTCATAGTAGATGTCATGCATACAGAATGTTTATGGAGATGGGATGTCTGTGTTCACCTCCTGTTATTGTTTTTCGCCTCCCATCTCTCCCCTCGGTGACTGACAGTGTGTCTGTCGGTGTGGGTGTGTTGTTCTGTTGTTATCGTTAGCACACCTGACTCTGCTCAGATAGTGCGTGTTGCTGCAGCTGTAAACGCTGACAGGAAGCTAACGAGCCGTCAGACCACGCCCACATTCGGTCCGGTCTCAGGACACACCTGTAAAGGTTAAAGACAGCAGTGGAGAGAACAACTCAGGCTGAGGTGTGCGTTAAACCGACAGTCTCTTCTTCAACACGTGTCTCCGGTCTCTGAAGTCGAGCTGAATTTTGCTGAATTGTCACTTTTGAACGTGTGTATTTTTGTGTGTTTGCTGGAAAATGCTGATGTGATTACTGTGTGTGTTGACTCAGGATTTTAAACACAAGAGAACCTGAAAAACATCTGAGGAGCTGCTTATTGACAGTTTGTGCTGATGTTCTGGATGTGTCTGGTCTGCTTTCTCTGCCGTAGTCCAGGAGGACTAACCACCATCATCAGTATTTATTTATTTATTTCTCATCAAATCAGATCGTTTAATCCAAAATAGCACCATGGACTGTCTGCGGCATCTCAGTGTGAAGCAGGTTATTCCTTCAAAAAGGCGGAAAAATCCAGCTTGACATTCCACTTGAGACGCTGCCGCCTCCTCGGATCTTCTCCCAGTATCTCACCTGAGAACATCAGGAAGTGGAATTTGTCAGTCAGAAAATTAGAACGTGTCTCCTATTAAAGACGAAATGCAAACAAGCATCGGTGAGTCTTGTGGCTTTAGTTTGGTGTTCGTCTGGAGACTCACGTTGCGTTTTCCCTCACAGGTCTGTCGGTGCTGCAGAGGATCCTGGACACAGCGGCAGAGCGGGAATGGCAGGTCACCTCCGTTAACCTGGACACTCTGACGGAGTCGGCCTTCGTGAAGCTGCTGGCCGACCTGGACTACAAGAAGGACTATCAGATCATCATCGACTGCGAGCTGGACCGACTCAACTCCATCCTGAACCTGGTAAAACGTCCCCTCATCTTCACCATCATCTGACCGCTTAATATAAACACATGTAGATCTGGTTCTTTATTTCATATCTGACTTCATTATTTCAGACAAACGGCTGAAAGACACATAACAAACAAAAACAGGAATGAGAGAGAGAGAGTCAGGATAGTGCAGCTCTGATCAGCTGACGAAGATCATATAAATAAAATACGGTTTAATATTCAGGATGATGAGGATGTAATAAGCTGCTGACAGACTGGGATTAATTAAACCTCATGAATTAAATGCAGTGATAATTTTAGCATATTGAAGCGATAACGAGCTTTAAAGGAGCTGAAGCTAACCAGCAGAACCAGCAGAAACAGGAACCAGATGAGTCCAGAGAACCCACCAAGGCACCTGGGAATCAAACCCAGAACCACAGGAGAAACACGTTTGTCTGTGGCGCAGTGGAACAGCGTGCCGTGACCTCACAGTGTTTGGTTCCCGGGCCTGGGGTCTTTAGATGTCCTGGAGGTGTGACTGTGGTTGTTGGTTTGATGCCCGGCTCCTGCTCCTCGTCATCATTTGGTCCCTAAACGGTCCCCGCCGAGAGGAGCCGTGATGAATGAATGAATGAATGAATGAATGAATGAATGAATGTGGTCTTTCAGTTGTATTCTTCAGAGCAGCAGCAGATGTTGCTGAATGTTGTCGCCTTTCAGCCGTAGCTGTTTCACATTTTAAACTTTAATCTTCACACAATTAACCGGCAGGAGAGAGAACTGACGGAGGGGAACGGTTCAGGAGCATGTTTCTGCAGTGAAGAATATATTCTGGATTATTATGGGATGTGTTTTGGTAGGAGGCCATAAATCAGCCCGGCTCCTCTTCCTGCCTGACGGATCAGCTGCTGCTTTGGATCCGTGATGTGAAGTTTTTGGCTGCAGCTGCATTTATTCTGAAATCATCAGGTGGCGTTCGGCCGGGCTCCTGTTGAAACTGGTCCGAGGTATCAGGTGGAGCTTCCTGTCTGCTGGGTGCTGATGATGAGTGGAGCTGACAGGTTAATTATTCCAAAGGGTCAGAAAACGACCAACGATGGCGATAATGATGCCAGCAGTACACCCCGAGCTGAACCGCAGAGGGTGACGGTCAGAAGCTGAAACCTGGTGATGGATCACATGACCACCCATTGGAAGCAAGGAGGAAAAGGATGTGAGGAAGGAGAGGAAGAGGAGGGAGGAATAAAGGAGGACCGGCTGATGCTCATTAAAGACTTGGACCTCAGAGGAAAACTGCTGCTTCCTCCTCCTTTTTATAACCTCTCTTCTCTGCACCCTCCTTCCTCTCCTTCCTCTCCTTCCTCCTCCTCCCTGGCCTGAGCAGACCCTCTCTCTTTCTCTGATGGTGCAGATGAGCAATTAATTCTTCAAAGAGGAACCGAGTCGTCCAATTAGCAGCTGTTTGAGGACACATACACACACAGAGGAGGCTGTAATGGATGCTTTGTATCGTCATTAGAAACTGTAAAAACGAGAAGTGTAGTCATCATGTGTTCGATTCTGACTTTCTCTGGCTCAGATCGGCGCTCAGAGGAGGAACTTGAAGAACTACCACTACATCCTGGCCAATCTGGTGAGTCCGACTGTTCACACACACGTTCAGGAGGACTTCAAGTCAAAAACTGTGTGTGTGTGTGTGTGTGTGTGGCAGGGCTTCATGGATCTGAACGTCACAGAGTTTCAGAAACTGGGGCCCAACGTGACGGGCTTCCAGCTGGTGAACCGGTCCGATCCGACCGTGATGAAGATCAACCAGGACTGGCTGAACTTCGACAGTAAAGACCTGAAACTGGCCCGCAGGAGGCTCAGGGTAAGGACACACACTGAAGGCCGCTTCCTGTTTCTCCTTTAAGAACACATCTATACTGAGGAAACAGTGAGACAGCAGAATTACTGCATCCATATTTAAATATTTACAGCGTATTAACATTATTTTCCATATTCCTCCTGGTATTTTAGGTCAAAATGGAGCTAATTTGTCTTTTTATGTTCACAGAGGAAAAAGAAATATAGGTTGATGATTTCTCCTCATTAGTTTGTCCTTCTCATCAATTACATTTTTATCGGCTGTTTCTGGGAATATTCAGAAAATCGTTTTGTTGTTTGATTGTTTGATTGATTGATTGATTGGCTGTTCATCTGCAGCTTGTTAACTGACAGAGTCCAGAACTGGAAAGATCCTGATCAGGTTTGAGTGTTTCTAATCTGCTGGGCCTCAGTACACAGGAGCTCTGACATATGACGGTGTCACGGTCATGGCGACGGCGTTCCAGAACCTGCGGCGGCAGCGGATTGACATTTCTCGCCGCGGCAACGCAGGCGAATGTCTGGCCAACCCCCCCGCTCCCTGGGGCCAAGGCATCGACATCCAGAGAGCCCTGCAGCAGGTACAGGAAGGCACACAATCATTCTGAGTGTTTCCTGTTTACAGGATGTTCCTCAGCGGCGACACCTAAACTTCCTGTGACGCATCACACAGGAAGTTTAGGAAACGCCACCGACGTTTGTTCTGTCTGTCAGCCTGAGCCGACCTCAGCAGGAGGCCCCAAATCGACATCTGCCACCGATTCATGCTGCTGTGTGTGTGTGTGTGCGTGCAGGTGCGTCTGGAGGGGCTGACGGGTCACATTCAGTTCGACGAGCGAGGCCATCGGACCAACTACACCCTGACTGTGATGGAGCTCAGCCACACCGGCCCCAGGAAGGTGCTGTTTCCTGCTTCTGTTGAACGGTTTCATTTCCTGCGGCGGTCGTTCTCGGGAGTCGGCAGGTTTTTGCTGCGTCAGCTCGTTTCGGTAACGAGCTGCTCTCTGATGAGAGGTGTGATAATCGGTAGATCGGCTGTCGCAGCACTTGTTCAGTGTGGAAAACCTGCAGACTCAGCTCAGATAAAGCTACTCTGTAGATTATGGGATGTCACGCAGAGGTCGGAGCTTCAGATGGACGTGGGTCGGTGTTTGATGGCGTCTTTACTGACATGCTGATCAAACCTAAATCCTTTCAGTCCTCCATCAGGCTTATCTCTGTGAAGTTCAGATCTGTGAGACTCCTTTCTGAAGGTCGCACATTTGATTTTAGTCTGATATTTTGAAAGGTTGCTCTCCATCAGAACACATATTTGTGAGTGTAAGAACTAAAAACCACCTCAGTGGTCTTCTCTCACTCCTCTTTCAGACTCCTCTTTAAAAGACATGCAGGGCAGCTCCTGCGTCCGATCAGAAAATTGGACTCAGGACTTTGAGCGAGAGAATTCAAAGCTGTTAAACTCTAAACCACCATCAGCCGGTCTTTGTGATGGTTTGATCTGTTTTTTCTCCTTCAACTGGAGAATCAGCCGGATTTGTCCGTTCTGTGAGGCTTTGGAGCTGATTTTTCATCATTACTGAGCAGAACTCCTGATCACATAAAGATAAAAACACCCCAAACACATTTCTTTGGAGAAGGAAACATTCAGTGTGATGTCACAGTGCTGCTCTGTGTTCAGATTGGCTACTGGAACGAGAGGCGGGGCTACGTGAACACGGCGGTGTACCGGCCGGTGGTGGAGGAGTTCTACGGGCTGCAGAACAGAACCTACATCGTTACCACCATCCTGGTGAGACTGTCTGTTTTCAGACTCCTGTCGTGTCGGGAGTTTTGGCTGCTGTTTATTTTATAACTCCTGATTTTGAGCGGCAGTTTGTATCAAAACATACATGAGGAAAAACTACCTCTTAATCTTCTTTTAGATTTTTAGGATTTAACAATTTGGACAGTTGTCAGAGAATAATCTTTAGAATGGCACAAGTGTTTTTTTATTTACTTATCACTAAATGCCACAGTCTGATCTACGGAGGATTTTCACTGCATCACCAGCTGTTCCCTCATCGTAGTGTCGTCTTATTTTAATAGTTCCATTTCCATTGTCACCTTGATGAATCACAATCCTGAGAACGTTTCTCTGGCTGATATAAAAATGACGGCTGTATTGGCAGCTCTTATTGAGCCTGAATGTTTCAGGTCTGCCCGTCTGTCTCGTACAGGAAGCTCCCTACATGATGCTGAAGAAGAACCATGAGCAGTTTGAAGGGAACGAAAAGTACGAGGGTTACTGTGCCGAGCTGGCCTCCGAGATCGCCAAACACGTGGGCTTCACCTACCGCCTGGAGCTGGTGGGCGACGGCAAGTACGGCGCCCGAGACGCCGAGACAAAGATGTGGAACGGCATGGTGGGAGAACTGGTCTACGGGGTGAGTGTCCCGTTTCTGACTGTGGGGCGTCTACGTCAGAGCTGATGAGTGAACCCAGCTGCAAAAGGTCCAGTAGGGCAAGAGCTTTTAATCCAAACGGAGGCAGGGGTCATACACAAACAGGCCGGCAGGACCAGGCAGACAAAACAGCCAAAGAGTCGGCAGGAGAATCAAACATCCAAAAACAGTCCGTCATACACTGGGAGCAAACAACTGGGAACGTGAGAGAGCCGAGCACACGGGAGGTAACACGGGGAATGGGGCGGGGTTTAAATACACAGGAACCAACAGGAGTCTAATTAGGAGTCAACTCATGGCGGGAAAAAGAACAAAGAGGGGAAGTAAACAGCAACATGGAACACAAGATTTTCAAAATAAAGCAGGAAGAGTCTGACAGTCTAAAGGCCTTCTGTTAGTTTAAATCTGGAGGACTATTTCCAGCAGCAGACCGATCCTTCATCAAACTGATGAACATAAATCTGCTGAGGATCGGATCACTGAACTCCTGAGAGAAGATGTAAAACTACACGGAGATGATTTCTGGTTCTTCTAATGGATACTAACTCTCCAAAATAAAAGACCCGTAGAATTCAAATATTAATTTAAAATATAAAATATGGACCTTTTTATATGGAATATATAGATTTTTAACACGCTTTAAGGAGACACCTCAACAATAGAAACTGAAATCCAAAGTGTTACCTCCTCCTGGGGGGTCAACACAACAGTGAACACACAAATAAACAGAGCGGTGCAGGTGTGTGTTCTTACACCAGACGTGTTTCCTTTGACCCCCCCACAGAAAGCTGACGTGGCCGTCGCCCCCCTCACCATCACTCTGGTACGTGAGCAGGTGATCGACTTCACCAAACCCTTCATGTCTCTGGGGATCTCCATCATGATCAAGAAGCCCACCAAGTCCAAGCCGGGGGTCTTCTCCTTCCTGGACCCGCTGGCCTACGAGATCTGGATGTGCATCGTCTTTGCCTACATTGGCGTCAGCGTGGTGCTCTTCCTGGTGAGGGGTGTGTGTGTGTGTGTGTGTGTGTGTGTAGATGTGATAAATCAGCGCTCGTTGTGTGTCTGTCTCAGGTGAGCCGGTTTAGTCCTTACGAGTGGCAGGGCGACGACTCTGATGATGAAGATGAAACTCTGGCCTCCTCTGCCTCTCGACGAGCTCTGCCCACGTCGTCCTCTGAGCTCGCCGCCTCTCCAGGTATCTCATCGTCATCACAGTCAGCGGCTGTCAGGCTGCTGCTGGCACTCTAACAGGACCTCGTGTGTTCTTCAGGGTACTCCCAGTCTCAGAACCAGAACCAGCAGAAGGAAAAGGAGACTCCAGAACACACCAACGACTTCGGGATCTTTAATTCTCTCTGGTTCTCGCTCGGCGCCTTCATGCAGCAGGGCTGTGATATCTCCCCCAGGTAGGACACGCTGAGCTCAGCTCAGGGATTCATCCCGTTAATGAAACGTGGAAACATTTTTAAAATTCAGCTGAATTTATATCAGTTCAGTAAAAATGACATTCATTCACTGGAGAGAAAGCGGAGCTGCACAATTAATTAAATATAACCGAAATGTAAAATGACCCAGAGCAACATCCCGATCACAGAAACTGCAGTTTGGATGAAAGTAAAATGTTGTCGGCAGCACGAGGGACCTGACCGCTGCAGAGACAGTCTGCAGATCAGATGAATGGATGAATGGATGAATAAATGAAGTAAGCCAGTATATATTTATCTATTAAAGACCAGCGTAGACCGGTGTATGACTCGGTCTCTGGATCCAGATCCTTCAGGTTCCTGTATGTAAGGCCAGAACCAGACCATCTTTAGGCTGTAGACCCCCACAGACCCCAAAGTGTTTCAACCCATCAGCCGAACCGTCACACCCTGTCGGGGTGTGGGTGAAGGATGGACCCTCGGGAACCTGCTCAGGACCCCCTGGGGGCCACAAGCCCTACTTTGAGAATAATGGATCTTGTGTGATACACAACGGCACGATCAGAGATGGAAAGTGTGTATTAATGTCGACATACAATATCATACAAACATGAAACAATCCTGTGTGACGTGCTGCCCGGACTGTTAGATGTTCCTCTTTCAGGCCTGAGGGGCTTCTATTCTGGATGTACTGTACTGTGTGTGTTTGTGTGTGTGTGTTCATGAATGTTTCAGTAATTGTTTTCCTCATGACCTCATTACAGCGATGTCCGTGTCCATGTTGTCCTCTGGCTTTAGGATGCAGCTTTTGTGTTTGTAGGAACGAGATAATCCACAACCTCCGTCCTGTTTCCACTCTGATTTTAATGTCAAAGTCTCGTTCTTCACCCATGATGCTGTAGTCGGTTTACCAATGACATCACAAACTCACCGAAGCTGTAGACCAGATCCAGGACCGCCCTGATCCGGACTGCTGGATCAAACGTTGGTCTGTTGGTCCAGCTGACGGTGGACTGTGAGGCGGGGTCACCTTCAGACGAGCCTGTACTGAATGTGTCCCCTGACTCAGATCACATCAGCTGTGGTCTCAGTCCTCTGGGGGTCTGAAGGATAAAACATTCATAGAAATAAACTTTACGTTTAAAAAAAAAAAAGAGCTGAAGATGCTCACACAGCTCAATGAATCCATTCCCCTTTATTTCCTCAGAGTGTCTTGAAGTCTATGAGAAAATGCCCCTCCTTCTCCCTGATTTTCTGATTAGCTCTGGAAATGTTCTTCTGATGACTTTTTGGTCTCTTTTCTGCTGTTTCTGTTCATCATGTTTTAATGACTCAGATCATTTTGCACTTCCTTAAAAATGCTGCTGATGGTAAACAAAGCCTCATTAACACAGCAGCCGTGTTTATTTCAGGGGTTTTCTGTCTTGGATGTTTTCACAGATTATCCTTTGCTGACTTCCTGTTTCCTCCTTCCACCTGAGCATGTTTCATGACTCTGATGTCTGATCTGATGGAGATGCTGCGTTGGTTCCCGGCTTTACATTTGTGTGGGGCGATATGTGGTTGTGTTGATGTCACTGTGACAGCCAGTCCATGCTGTGTGGGACCTAAAAGAAGTAGGAGTCAGAAAAGGATGCTGGTGATGTGACTGTGGACGTGTGAATTATGGTCCGACTGACTCAAACACCTGTTGTCTGAATGATCAGACACGAAAATTCATCACAACCAATTTGTCATTTGGGGAGAAACAGGTTAGAGAGAGGCACTTGAATGAGTGAATCTCACATCTGGAGCAGAGGTGTCCAGCTCCGGTCCTGGAGAGCTGCTGTCCTGCATGTTGTAGATGTTTCCTGCTCCAAATGAGTGACTCCTGATCAGACCTCAGCAGAGCTGGATGACGGGCTGATCATTTGACTCAGATGTGTTGGAGCAGGAAACAGAGCTGGACACCTGCTCTGGAGGTTTGTTGTTTCAGAACACCCTTAAATCCAGCGTCCCCGGTGGAGCCCTGAGGGTCGGCCTGCTGGTGACTGCTGCGTGAAGAAAGGTTTTAACAGAAGCTCCTCTTTATCCTCTCCAGGTCTCTCTCCGGTCGCATTGTTGGAGGAGTTTGGTGGTTTTTCACCCTCATCATCATCTCCTCCTACACAGCCAACCTGGCGGCCTTCCTCACTGTAGAGAGGATGGTCTCCCCCATAGAGAGCGCCGAGGACCTGGCCAAGCAAACGGAGATCGCCTACGGTACTTTGGACGGTGGCTCCACCAAAGAGTTCTTCAGGGTGAGGACCGCTGCTTTTCTTGGGAGAAACAAACGTTGTCAACATGGTTTCTGCCTTTGGAAATCTTTTTCTTTTGGCTGTTTCTGGGAAGTTCTGTTTAAAAAGTGCTCTAAATTCATATAAACTTTAACAAGTTTTAAGCTTTGTAATGGCTGTCGAAGGTAAACCCCGAGAGTCTGCTGGATGTTCTTCTTGCCCTGTTTACCTTCAGAGGTCCAAGATTGCAGTTTTTGAGAAGATGTGGTCATATATGCGGAGCGCCGACCCGTCAGTGTTCGTCAAGAACACCAACGAAGGCGTGCTACGAGTCAGGAAGTCGAAGGGGAAGTACGCCTACCTGCTGGAGTCCTCCATGAACGAGTACATCGAGCAGAGGAAACCCTGCGACACCATGAAAGTGGGAGGAAACCTGGACTCTAAAGGCTACGGGGTGGCCACGCCCAAAGGATCGCCCCTCAGGTACAATCTGAATCAGTGGCTGGTGTTGGTGTCATGTTCTGTCTGTTTCTGTGGGAAAACCTGACAACTGATCCACTTTATAGCTGCAGTTCAGACTCCTGACTCAATGTAACTGAGAGAGAAGTTCTAACTTTGGATTTTCAACAGATGAGATGCACTGAGGCTGAATGTCTCTTTGGTGGAAATTATCATCAGGGATTACATCTCAAAAAAGATCATTCAAGTATTTAGTATAAAGTAGCATAAAATTAGAGTGTGGACTGTGATGCTTTAGTGTCGCAGCACAGCTATTTCAGATAAATGACTTCAGCTTCAGGGACCTGCTCTGTGATGACGGACCGGACACACAGAGCTGGTATCAGAGCGCCACCAGCTTCACGTATTTTCTCCTCCGTCAGAGTCCAAAGCAGTCTAAGTGACTCTCACAGAGCAGTCTCGGGTTTTAAGCTTGTTTCCTGTCTGTCTGTCTGTCTGTCTGTCTGTGTGTCCATCTGTTAAACTGTCTCTCTGTCTGTCTTGTCTCTTTCTCTCTCTCTGTTTGTCTTTGTTGATATGTGTCTTTCTGTCTGCCTGTTCCCGCCCTGTCTGCCTGTTTACCTGTCTGACTGCCTACCTGCCTGTCTCTCTGCCTACAACCACCAGAACATCCACCAGGCCACTAACACCCCCCCTTACATCTGTGTGACTGTCACTGCTGTCAGGTAAAACCACGACACCTTAGCACCCACCTGGATACACAACACAGACGCCATGTTGTCTTCACACAGTAATGAAGTCCACTGGGTTTCATTTTTGGTTTGAAGATTTCAATATTGGCGCTTTCCTGTTGAAAAATAAAACGAACCTCACCTTTACCTGACGGCAGCTCTTGATGATTTGTCCACGTCCTCATCAGATGTTCTGTCTGCTCCACATCAGCAGTTTGCAGCCAGCCCAGAGTCAGTCAGTAATTCGTTCAGTCCATGTGTGTGTCCGACAAAACTGGAGCGAACAGAGCTGACTTGACATTCTGCCTTTTTAGGTAAATGCTTTAATTCGACCAATTTCAAAAAGAGATCAGCTGTGTTTCTGATTCCACGCTGAGCACATTGTGTGACAGCAGCTCTGTCTCTGGGTTGACTGGCTCTAACACACAAACTAACTTCGTTCATCATCCCCCATTAACCAGCAGCTTCCCACTCGTGTCGCTGTCGTCTGACTCATGACTGTGCTGCTGTTCTAAGTGGATTATTTGGAAAGTATTGTTCCGAAAGGACATTGTTATAATTCCCGTCTTTTTGAAGGATTTAATTGGTAGATTTAACAAATCATTTCCAAACAGGAAATTGGGACTGTTTGAATCAGTGTAGTCGTGGATGTTGATTGGCAGCAAACATCAGGTCAAGTGTGTTTTATTTAAGAGTCTAAAATCACTAATTTGCCTGAAAAGAGGAGTAAATTTTTTTTAACGCTCTGCTGCTGAAATGACTGTTTGGAGATTAAGATAATATTTTTTCGAATTTGATTTCTGGGAATGAAACCTCAGCTGGAGGAGTTAATGCTTTTACTACGTGCCTTC
Organism: Echeneis naucrates; assembly: GCF_900963305.1. Classification (NCBI taxonomy): domain Eukaryota; kingdom Metazoa; phylum Chordata; class Actinopteri; order Carangiformes; family Echeneidae; genus Echeneis; species Echeneis naucrates. The sequence goes on along the minus strand of NC_042524.1, from coordinate 564,338 downwards.
ATTTCATAACAATAACAACAGTGACGTTCTTGAGTCTTCTGAGATTACATTTGCATCTTGATATTTCATCAAACTAATGACTTTTTCTTTTCTTCTCGTCTTATTGTTTCTTTATTGTATATTTTTCAAAATTTAATGCACTTTAGAACAAAACTCTTCTGTTGCTGTCATTACATTCGTTATTGTTACCATCCCCTCTGATGGCTGATTCATGACATCATTAAAACATTAAAGCTTCCTCTGGTATGTAAAGGGGAACAACAGTAACCTCCTGGAAATATAAGACGGCAGGAAATATTTCTCCAAATGAATTCTGACCTGAATGTTTTTTATTCTCATGTTCCACCTGATGTTTGTGTCTAAACATGACTGTTGTTTCTCCTTTATTTATCAGGTGAGGAATGGAAATGAATTCCAGTCCAGGTTTGCTCACAGCAGTCAGTGGGAGGATTTATTAGCTGTTTTCAGCCCTGACCACGTTAAGATGTGTTCCTTCAGCTATAACTCATCGTCCTTGTTTGGCTTGTAGTTAACTAATTAAACCAGCTACTAGATGCTGCGTTCACAGGCGAACAGAAGTAATGGACCATTTTTGTAGGTGCCGTCTTCACTGTGGCCTTCAGTTGGACGCAGACATCATGTGTCTGCCAGCTGTAGACTCCAGACGATGTCCTTTAAAGCCCAGTGGAAGGATGGCGGTCATGCAGGTGACCGGAGGACTTCCTGTAGGACCAGAGACTTTTTGTAGTTCCTATAATGACGCACAAATGTACAGAATTTTGTGGTTCCAGAGTTGTGTAACAGTAGGTGGCACTGCTGAGTTGTTTTGTCAGCCCTGTGTGTGAATTCTTCACCAGTTTTTGATGATGAAAGTCACGAGAAAAGGTAATGTCTATCGGGTCGCTGTCCTGTGTAAGGAAGGAACTGAAGCTGTGTGGAACAACATTTTAACAAGGTCTGGGCTGAAGAGCAGCAATCTGGCCCTTTGATATTTATGACCACACTAACAACATGGCTGCCAGAAGTAGAAACAACTAATGATGTGACTCTTGATTATGGCGCTCTGCTCATTAACACTTAGTTCCCTTTTATCCTCTATTGTTACTGTCCCTGTAGAAACCCTGTTAACTTGGCAGTGTTAAAACTGAACGAGCAGGGACTGTTGGACAAATTGAAAAACAGATGGTGGTATGACAAGGGAGAGTGCGGCACCGGGGGAGGGGACTCCAAGGTCAGATCACCGTAACCCTGACGGGTAACGACAGGCAATGGTGCACCGGGGTAACCGGCAACAACCCGCAACGTTAGCACGAAGCATTAAACACTCCGGATGAAACCACCTGATGTTTGGTGTCTTTCACGGTTCCAGTTCCAGTTAGAGTTGGAGGTGATGAAGCCAAAGAAACAAGCTTTTCTCACCTTCAGATCTGGGGGGGTATTTTACAGTCAGATATTTGGCTTATTTAATCTTGAACTGCTCAAAGGGAAATGGCTAATTTAATCCAGGTTTACACAACTACTGAGCACAACTGCTTTGAAACGGATTTTCAATCAGTCAATCAGGAACTTTGGCACTTTTAACACAATCGTAGATCTTTCTGGAGTTAAGTTTTCATATCTGTAGTTTGTGAATGGCACGTAACTCGGCCATTGTCATCCTGGCTAAGAAAACCTTTTGGTTTGTAGGTTGAAGACCTACAAAACAATTTGTCCGGCAGTGTGATGTTAGTGTTAGCCAAGTAAAATACCCCCTCCGGTCATCCTCACTCTTCAACCCACTCAATCCAGCTTGCGTGATTTGTTGTTCATGAACAGCAGATTGTGTCTTCATGATGCAGCGCTGCTGAGTAAAGCCAAAGACCTCAGAGTGTTTTCAGCTCTTGCCGGTTACCCAAAGTGATATAGTAATACACATCTCGCACGTAGGGAGTCAGGCCAAACCAAGCTAGATGGAGTATTAATGCATATCACTTTAACACTGACATTTTCCAAAGCAGTTTGTGTGATTGTGCCAGTTTTTTTGTCTGTTTTTGTTTTCCTTTCTGTTGTTGTTGAGGTGTTCTCTTTAGCCAACCACAGCGTCTGTACTGCTAATGGCACTATTGCTAAAGCCGTTGCTGCTGCCGCCGCCGCCGCCGCAGCCCTGCTGCAGTGGAGCTGAACAATAACATAATATAACATGGAGGTGCATAATGTTATTTATGTTATTTCCACCCCCTCCCCCCTTCCTCCCTTCCTCCCATGGTTCTTTGAAGAATCCCAGTAAACCTAGCAGTACTGAAGCTCAATGAACAAGCCGTCTTAGACAAGTTGAAAAACAAGTGGTGGTATGACAAGGGGGAGTGTGGACACAAGGACTCCGGCAGAAAGGTCAGTTCTTGAGGTCGCTCAGGCCTGGTCCCAAGGTCATGTGTTGGTTTACCCCTCCCCCACCCCCTTTACCCCCATTAGACCCACAACCCAAAAACTCAGACCTCAGCAGGTACACTCTGAAAAGGAAGAAGTTTTTGCAGATATTTATTTTTCTGCTCTATTTGGTTACTTCTCTTCTCTCAGCTGGATATCACTTTGAATATCACGTTTCTACCAATCTGAGCCTCATCAGAGTTAAAACAGTTTGTCCACCAGGTTTCAGTTTGACTAATTTAAAAAAAATATCAATTTTCCAAGAGTTTGATGACCAGATGGAGGTCAGTCGTGTTCTTTAAATATGGAATTTTGGAGTTATAGCTAGCAGCTGGTTAGTTTTTCTTAGCATAAAAACCCTTGAAGGAAGCAGTCAGTCCGGCTCCAAAGTGTTTTCAACAGTTTAGCTGTTTCCAGTCTTTGTGCTAAGCTAAGCTAAGCTAAGCTGAGCGGTATCAATGTTTTCATCCAACTCTTGGGAATAAAACTCTCCCCTTACAGTCAGAAAAGTTTTGATTTTCTTGAGGAACTTTTTTGTTTTCAGAGTGTCACGCTGCTGCTCAGCTGATCGCTCTGAAGGGCTGGAGGTTGAATCTGACAAAAAGGAGATGGAAGTTTTTCTGGTGGTAAATGAACCCCCCCATGACTCCAATATTCTGGGTGTGTTTTATGAACTTTCTTTAAATTGATGAGGAAATGAGCCGTTTTGGAGATAAGGGGTTTTCATGGCTCCAGATCAGTAGAAATCCATCAGATTCCTTCAGAGGCTTTTCTCTGCTCAGCCCTCCTTCTGTTCTCCAGAAAAATCCTGCGGTCAGCACAGTTCACTGGAAGCAGCTGCAGACAGACAGACAGATGAGGGACTTTTTACTTTTAATCGGAAATCCTGCCTGCCTGTGGCTGCTGCGTTAACATTTACATTTTTAGTCCTCGTGGTGTTGGTGCAGTTTCCTGGAGTTTGGAGAAAGACTCTTTCTCCAGATAAACTGTTACTTTGCGACAACTTGACAAATCTGGCCTGGAGGAGAAGCTCCACAATCAAAGCCTGATTTTTCTTTTTCCTCTTTTAAACTGGTCAGATTTTTAAATGTTTAAGTATATCTTCCTCTTTCTCTGTCACTCTGTCTCTTTCCCTTCCTCTCTCTATCTGTTTATGGCTGCTAACCAAGACAAATTGAAGCCCCTGACCACAGCGTCACCCCCTCCCTTTAATTCCCTTCACACACAAACGCTGATGTTTTTGTCTCCAATCTGTCACGTACATCCTGTTTCCTCTGAGCTCGCTGTTTAACAGACCATCACAAACAAATGGTGGGGAAATGTTCATCAGTCTGCCATTGGCAAGGCGAAAGACACGACGGTAACGTCGGACTGAAAAACTGCCCTGATGCCCTGAAAGGTGGAAACACCGGGTCAGTCCACTCTGACGCTAATTCATTTAGAAAAAATTCCCCTTTATTCATCCAGAAAGAGTCACACAGGAAACAGAAACACATCAGAATATTCCTGCTCCTGCTGTTAACGGGCCGATGACTTTAAAGAATTTATTTAAGGTTTTTTTTTTTTTACTCTTTCCTGTTTCATAACTATCCAAGAAACATGACTGACGTGTGTTTGCTTTTGCTTGAACAGATGAAGCTACGATTAGCAATAGCCTTTGATATCTGTCCAGGTCAAAGGTCAGCCCTGTTATGTAGGCATTCTACTTCATTAGTCTATAGTTGACATTCGAACTCATGAATTTATTTGGATGCATCTGAATTAATTTCTGAAAAGAAAAAATTTCTCAAGGAAATGTTTTCATTTTAAAAGCTTTAGCCTTTAGCATTAGCAGCTTAAATTAGCATCTTATATTGATGCAACAACATAAAACTCATAATTATCACAACTTTCTAATAAAATGTAACTCTTTTTTACATCATTAAAAACTGAGACATGCCCCTTTAAATAAAATCAGGCTTAACTTTATTTCAGTCTGACTTGAAATCGTCTTTTATGACATTTTCCCAGAAGCTGATTGGCTCAGGCCGACATGACAGTTTGGAGAGGAAAGCTCTCTGATAGGCTGCCCAACCTTAAAGCGCCTCGCTCTCCATGAGCGCCGATCCTCCTGTTCAGTTTTCGACTTTGATAGGTTGCATGCTGTTGGATGAGAAGGTCGTGTCACCGCTCAAAGACCGAGTGCTGCATGTGACAAATGAACGCGCAAACACTGAAACAGGAGCTTGTTGTCTTCAGGATAACGTTCTCAGTAGATGAAATAAAAAATTAGCATAAAGCTGAGCGTAGAAAACCTGAAACAGCGAAACAAAAATGTGAAGTTAATGAAATGAAACATCATTAGAGAGTTTTATTTTTATTTTCTGTGCATGAAGCTGCATGTGACACACAAATCTGGTTTTTCAAAGGCTGTGATTTCAGGCAACGAGAAGATTTTACCTTCAGGAGGGAAAGAAGTAATAATGATGGGAGATATCCGAGTTCTCATTTCCCGCAGGACGTCTGTTATTTCCCCGTTCGGCCCTCAAATTTAACAGACCTGGAGCCCAACATGATGCAGGAGTTCTGCTCCTTCATGGAATGCAGCAGTTTCTTCCTGTTTTAGCCAGTAAATCAGTCTTGTTGCCTCGGCATCACCGCCTTCGAAGGAAGACTGAATGACGTGTTTGAAGATTTTCATGCTTTTCCTGTTCACACAAAGCGGTTTAGCTTTAGCTGAAGCAGAATTCAAAGTGCAGTGATGTGAAAACTGCTCCGTGATTGGTTGTGCCTGACTCCGCCTCTGTGCTGACAGGACAAGACGAGCGCGCTCAGTCTGAGCAACGTGGCTGGAGTGTTTTATATTCTGATTGGCGGGCTGGGCCTCGCCATGTTGGTGGCTCTGGTGGAGTTCTGCTACAAGTCCCGGATCGAGTCCAGGAGGATGAAGGTGAGTCAACTTGAAGCCTGATCCTTCAGTCCCAGGTTAATTATCGAGGCAGATGTTTAGAACAGAAACGTCACAGATAGTCGTCAGTTACTGTTTGTTTCCTAATTAACACCAGAATCAGCCGACAGTCAGCAGCTGGAGGATCAGCAGGTTCAGGTTCATCCTCAGGAGACATAATGACTTTTTTAAAGGTGGAATTATTTCTGCTCCACCTAAAAAAAACAAAACAAACAAACCTCTGAGTCAATAAAACGTGAATATCGTCAGTGGTCGTCTGCTTTAACGTGGATGTTTATGGGGCGGATAACCAGCAGCAGCTGAGGTCTGAGCTCAAACTGCGTCTGCAGCCGCCTCGTTGCACACTGTGGCGGTTTGATGGGCCTCTCCAGAAGAACAAACAGCAGAGGCAGCAGCCTGTCTCTCTGCTCCCTGCTGGACTTTTGTTATTTGAGGCAGCGGTGACGGCTGGATTTCATCAGTCAGAGCAGATGGTGGCGCGTGCAGAGCTGGTTTTGTTTATGTGGACCATCTGACGGCAACAACACACTCTCTCCTCTGATTGGCTGACAGTTTGATGTGAATTTGGACGGCTCTCTCTAGACCTGGACCTGGACTCCATCTATCTAATGACAGGAGGCGGGGCTATTTTGTGATTGACAGGCTGTACCATCCAATCAGGACAGAGTAGAAAGTAGGTCAGAGCCACCTTCTCCAAAGACAGTTTCTACTACTGTCAAAAAAGCAAGATGGCTGACAGGAAGTGTGTAAGGGTGCAGCTAAATGCTAATGCCTGCATAGTAACGTTGTTGTGGAGATGCTAACATGCTAATCTGGTCGTAGATGCTAAAACCAGGATCAACCTTGTTTCCGGCTGTTAGAATCAAAACTTCATTGTGTGAGCTAATTTTCGCTTCTCTGTGTCTTGCAGGAGCTCATCGATGCTGCCATGATGAGCTCCAGTCTTGGCGTGATGGCGGGAGGAGGAGGTGGTGGTGGCGGCGGCGTGGCGGTGGTGGGGAGTTTAGGAGGAGGGGCTTCAGGACTCGGAGGTGAGAACGGCCGAGTGGTGGCACATGACTTCCCCAAAGCTGGAGCTCAGAGTTTACCCTGCATGAGCAAGGCAGCCGGCCTGGGACTCTCCTCCGCAGGCATGTGACCAAAACCGAAGCTCCTGATTGGACAATCTGTCCGTCTGTCTGTCTGTCTGTCTGTCTGTAAGGAAAGAAATGAGGATTCGAGAGAAAGATAAAGAGAATGAAATAAATGGATGTTGGAAAGACAGGAATGATGAAGGACGAGAAGGAAGGGAAAACAAATTAGGAAGAGTTGAAGGGAGAAGAGGAAGGACGCAAGGAAAGGAAAGATGAGAGTGAAAGAATAAACATGAGGCAGGAATGACAGGACAAGAAGAAATTAGAGGAGGAAGAAGGCGAGTTAGACAGAGAGGAGACGAGGTAAGAAGGAAAGGAAAGAAGGCTGGACTAGAGATGCAGTTAGAAAAACATGAGGAATTAAAGAAAGGAAAAGAGGAGGGAGGCAGTAATGATGTGAGGATAGAAGAGGAAATGTCCGACAGACCGACAGAAGGACGAGTGTTCACCTTCACACCGACTGAGGAACAGAGAGCACTGAACACTGAGCTGACATCGGACAGGCGGCGGGGAATAACGAACCCTCACACCTTTTCTACGAGCTGTCTTACAGGAAACTCCTCCTCCGCAATAACACAACCTGAGGGGGAGGAAACAGGTCACGTTCACAGAGAGTCTGAGCATGTTGAAACCTTTTTAGAAAAAACACAACACAGCTGGAGCGTGACGACACCACACACCCAATTTAACCTGCGCACAATTACAGCTGCTTTTTTGTTTGTAGCAGATTTTGCCGTTTAGTGATGTTCCAACAAAAGCGGGCTGCTAACAATCACACACAGATGGATTTTACACGCAGCTCCTCCATTCGATGCTGTTGCTGCTCAGATTTCCACGTTGTCATTCATTCATTCATTCCTGTTCATGTTAATTAGATCTGATGACAGTCGGTGACAGACTGATGATGAAGGCGATCATTTAGCTGCAATGTGTTTGTTCGTTTTAGGAAACAATTAAATTTAGAAATTAGACAGTGTCCCTTCCCCCGCCCCTTACCCTCATTGACTCCGCCCCTTGGCCCGCCACACCTTTATCAGAACCAAGCGACTGTAATCACCGGCTGCCACATTCAGTGGAAAGAAAAGCACCAAGACACACAACAAACACACAGCGTTTTGTTTGTTTGCTTTGGTTTCCTGTTTGTGTTGTAAACACAATCGTTACACTGTGTTTCCAGACGTCGTCATGGTGACGTCATCTGTTTACAGCCAATCACAACCTGCAGGAAAAAAAAAGAAACTGTAAAGTGAGATGAAGGGATGAAATCTGCTCCGCTGATCTCGTCTCAAACATCCAACCAGCTGCCTCTGCAGAACTTTTTATACTGACCAAATATCAGGAATCAAAACGTCCATATTTGTATGATATTAATGAAACGTGCCGAGCTACACCTGCACAGACAATTCTTTTTAATTATCAGTTTATAATCTTTTGATTTTGTTGCTTACATTCAGATCAGTATCTCTATTTAATAAAAACTCGAACATCATCTTGACTTAAGTATTTCTTTTAATTAGTGACTTCAGTCTAATGTGTGTCTTCTGTGGGGGGTAAAAGAGAAGGTTAATGATATGGATAGAATTGTAGAGAAAATGGATTCAAATAAGAAATAGCTTGCATTTTATTGGAAAGTTCTGAAAAAACTGATTTGTTGTAAAATGCAGAAAGTTGGAGACGATCCGGAGGCTTCTGTTAATGATCAGCTTCACAGTGTGAAGTTCAATAAAAGGAACTTTGCCTCTGGATCAGACTTCACCTTTTTTTAGGTCTTTGCTTCATTGATCCTTCTCTTGGTCCATTGTCTTCATTTCTCTCTCCTTTGTCTTTATTGGACTCCCTCGTCTTTCTCCCTGTCGATTTGGTCTTTTCATCCTGGTTCAGCTCCATTAGCTCCCGCTCTTTGCGGCGCTCCCAGGACCTTTCATCGAATGGTTCGTCCTGAGGGGGGACATCATATCACGAAACACCTCATTACTCCCCCGGCTGTGAGGGAGGACGGAGACAGACGGGGCTCAAACTCAGCCCATAATTAGTCCCACAAAGACCCTGATTAGGGGTTTGTGGCCCATTAGCTTCTGCTGCTCATCCTCATGGAAACTTCTGGAGGAGGAGGTGCTGGTTCCTGAGCCCAACCTTCAGTGGACAGACGTGCAGAGCAGCATGAGCTTCTGACACTTTGAGGGATGTTGGTTTGTTAAAAGAACAAAAAGTTCACGTTCTGCTACGACATCAGATTTACAGCTTCAGTATTCTGCAGCATAAACCGTCCTTGTTGATACTTTCTGTTTCTAGTTTGAACCCAACTCTGGATTTTAACACTCCAGACTCTTCTGATTCTGTCTGATCAGTTCAGATTTTCCTGATAAATACTGTTTAAAGCAGAATAACCAAAGAAAAGCTGAACGCTGTAAAATGTCTCCTGTTTGTCATCGTGGAGCTACTGAGTCTGTCACTTCAACACTTTTTTTAGCTTTTCATGAAGAGACATAAATGTAAAACATCAGAACCTTTAACTTGGTTTCTAAAGGTTCTGCCATCAAATCAGAAAAGTCCAGTGAAGCGTCTGCACACAGCCTGATAATTATAGTGAGAATAATAATGGCAGCTTTAGCTGCTGCTGCTGAAGTCGGTAAACCAAAAGCCATAATTACATTTTACGTACTCTGATTGTCTTTTGATAAGTTCCTGACATAGAATCAGCTCGGTGCCTCGTTGTGGGTCTGCTCATCCAATGTCCGTGTTTAGTGGTCAAACTCCCATAATCCCCTCTGAGAGGTTGAACATAAAGAGCTGATTCTGCTCGTGTTGACGGCTTCACTGGCGTCTCTGCTCGTCTTCCTATCTGAAGCTTTAACTAACCTTCCTCCAAAATGCCCTCAGAAACCGTCTGTCTGCTTCCACAGCTTCATCGTTTGGGTTCTAATCGTCAACACAACCCAGAGCGCCGGCGTCCGATGGCGGATGAGTGTTGGCGTGACACTTTTTATCTCGATGTGAGTGATGATTTGTGTTTGTATCTATAGAATATCCGGCCCATAATCACCAGGATTCTTCCTGTTGTGGTGTTTTTGTGTCTGTCCTTTGATGGACTGGAGACAGGTCCAGGGTGGACGTGAAAATGTCCAGAGAGGAGAAAAGGTTCAAAGAGAGCGATACAAAAGACGAAGCACCAGAAAACAACAGGCCTCTGATTTCCCTTCACCAGGGGAATGATGGGAAGGGACGAGGCCGGCTCCATTTATAGCTGCTCATCCGCCCATTTAAGACGGCGGGGAGTCGGAGGTTTGATTGGAGCGCAGCTGTGATTTCCTCAACAGAACGACTGATTCTGGACAGAGAGCCTGTAATTTGTCTGCAAGTCTCCTTTAGTGACGCAAAGCCTCGTGTGCAAGGACAGACTTGTGATGGGAGGAGTGCTAAGTTATTTTTAATTAAATCAATCAGAGAGCTTTCAAAGTGTCTCCTTTAACCTTGAGCTGGTCACACTGAGATCAGCAGTGAGGACATGAAGCAGATTTTCCTTTATTCAACATTTTCTGTGCAACAGAATCCAAAACTGAATTCCCATAAAAGCAGGGACATTTTCCCATAGACTTCAGTACAGTCTGACTGCTTATCAATGGCACAGTTGTCTGTTTTCCCATCGTGCCTTGAGACAAAAAGTGGTCTCTGTAAACATCAGCCTGCTCCTTTAATTATCAGAAGAGAGATGTTCCTCCGTCCTCGTTTCTTCTTCGCCTGTAGTCCGGACGACAACAAAGATGAACTTAGATTACAACGGAACAACGTCAGCCGACCGGCCGTAACCACGGTAACGAGTTTCACCATCCGATGAGAAACATCCCCGTGCGGTCACTGTCTGACCGTCATCTGATGGTTCGGATGAATGCTGTGAGGACGCAGAGACAGACTCTGACCTCTGACCCCTGACCCCTGTCTGGCTGCTGACCTCACTGGTCATCGAGGAAATGAAGCAGCGTCGTCGCTGCCAAACACATCAACCAGACCTCCCAGACTGGGAGGCTTCCTCTGAGATCTTCACTGGATCTGTTCCAGGATCAGAAACCACGATGGGGTCGACCTTTGGACCGTGTGGCCTTTTCAAATTTGGTTGTTTCCACTTATTTCTACAAAGACAGAGAGCAGACATTGAACAAAGATGATAGATGGCTATCTGGATTTCAAACCCAGATTTTGAATCCACATCCAGGTGAGAGTGAACTCAGCTTATGTTTTAATATTTGCATGCCCCCTGGACTCCGATGATGAACAGCTGTAGGAGTGTCCATATGTCGGTACAGATGCGTCTCGGAGTGTGTTGCCGCCTGGGGAGTTCAGTTTTACACCGCAGATCGCAGAATACTGTTTAACGATGAATTCGGCTCATCTCCTCATATTTTCCCACAACTTGTTTTTCTCCGTGTGGCACGACATAAATAAAACCAAAAACCCTTTTGAGCTCAGTAAACGTTACCTGATGAGTTTATGGTCTCAGTCTTTTCAATGATTTCTTCAGCAGCCCACTGAGCCGACTCCAACGTCGACATCACACTGGTAGTAACCTGATAGAAGGGAAAATTGTGGCTAAGATTGAAATACTTTACCTGGAACTAAACGGCGTGTTTGACTTCCTGTGAAGCGGCAGACAGAACAGATGGAATGATTTATGGGCTCTTGTGAGTCTGGCAAACGGACTTCTGGTCTCTGCTGACATCTGGTGTTCTCATCAGAGACTGACAAAGAGAAACCTGAAGGACAATCTGCAGCTGCTGTCATCGTCTTACAGTCATCACATCCAAACTGTGAAGCAGCGTGTTTTATTCTGAAAATGAACTGATTCAGGAAACTCAGCACCTCCTGTTTAATTTGGTACAAACATGCAGGAGAGAAACCATGAAAATAAAAGTAAGCCATTTTTAAATAAAAGTCTAATCATATTGAACACAATCTTCAATTAAACTCGAACAAATGAAGTGTGTTTAACGATTGGCCCTTTCACAGATCAGGTAATTATTTTCTGTGTATTTGATTGAAGTAATTAAAATGCTAATTAGCTCCATCTAATAATTACATTAAACATAATGAGTAGCTGAAGTGAATTATTATGTTGGCACATAATATAAAGTAGCAGCCTCCGTTTATCACACTCACATCAACACACCTTTCCTGTGGTAACTCCTTCCTGATTTTTAGAATCAACAGGAAAACTGAAACACACAATAAAAAATTAACTCTTTATTCTTTGGAATTTCCCCCAAAAAGTAACAAAAACAGAAAATGTCAAAAATGTGCACACCAAAGAACGAAGACATCGCTGATCCACATCTGGAGCCGCAGATGTTTTTCCTCACTATTTAATAAAAAATAATAATCAAACAGAATCTGAGTTTGGAGTTCATTCCACCTCCACCTCGATGTCAATGGGCTTCAGCTGTCGGACAAACATGACGTCACCACCATCATCACGGTTGGTGTCCGGCGGACAGCCGTCGTCTTCGGGCTCCTGTTTGCAGGCGACCTCTGACGGCTCCACGGGCAGCTCAAACACCGTTTTCAGATAATCTCCTTTCCTGCCATTTTTACCCGCCATGGCAATCACCTGGGCGGCAATGGACCAGGCCAGCTCCTCCTTCCGATGGCTCTGAGAGCTCAGGTCAAAGTTGTACTCCAGAATCTCGTACAGGGTGGGAACATAATATTTGCAGTTCTGTTCCACGTACTGGTGCATCTCAAGGAGGACTCCCCTCGTCAACAACCGCAAATCAAGTTTTGTTTTGGCTTCTGATTTTGAGCCAACATTCAGCTCCAGTCCGATTTCTCTGCAGATGTGAAAGCTGTTTTCTTTTTTCACCAGCGGCACTTTTCCACTTTCTACATTTGGGGCTGAATCTTCTGAATCCGGATCCTTCGGCTTGTTGCTGGTTGGCGCCTGCTGTGAATGACCATTGAATGAGACAACCATATTCAACCACGTGTTCATTTGTGGTGTTCCTTTATGCTTATTTATCAGTTTTTTTTGTTTGAAGTACCATTTTTGGATCTCCTGCACGACCCGGGTGGACTCACTTTGCAGGCCAAGATCAAAGTTGTGCTGGAGGATGTCACTGACGGTGTTGTAAACCGTTCCACGCAACTCTTGGACAAAGCTCATTATCTCCAGCATTGCACCTGTGGTCAGGTCGCTCAGATGGAGTTTCTGTGTGGCTGGAGGTTTTTCAGTGGCCCAAAGATTAATACCTAACTTTTTACAGAACGGGTAACTCTTCTCTGTCTGCCAGTGTAGAGCTGAGATGATCTGCTGCTCCGTCTCAGTATTGGTGACTTTGGTTAGGTTGTAAGCTTCTGGGAAAGGGAAAGGTCGGTTGAGAAACTCCGTTCTCTCGATAGCAGGATGGTTCTGAAGAATCTTTGTTTTTGAATTTATGTGACAAATCAAATTGCGACAATGAAGTTCATCGTGATGTGGAAGGTTGAAGTTTTTGTCCAGAATGTCAAACAAGAAAAATGATATGGCCCTTCTCATTGCAGCTGCAAATCTCAAAATCTCCACCAACACCTGGTTGGTGAGTAGCTGTAGGTCCAATTTCTGTTTGTTGCCTGAGCTGACGTTAAAGTCCAGACCGATCTTTCTGCACTGGGCAAACAGGTCATTAATTCGCTTTGACTTCAGGATTTGTTTGGAGCGAATGGTGCGTCTCATCCAGAGCTTCTGTTCATGTGTCTTTTCTTTTATGTTTTGGGCTTTGTCTTCAGAGAACAGACGTGAGAGAGCATCATCCTCTGAATGAGCCCGAACTAAATGACTCTGGAGGCCGTTGGTCTGAGGTCGCACCGGCGAGATGACATCTTCCTCTTCTTCTTTCTTTACATCCACCAGCACAAACTGATGTATTCCTGCAGCTGTTCTCAACAAACTACTTTCCAAGGGGACTTTTTCTGCTCCAACTGAAGCCCCTGCCAGCATTTCTGTCTCAAAATCAATGGGACACGTGTATGACAGGTCGCTGTCCTGATCTGGTTCTCGGGCATCACTTTGCCGTCTCTTAGCGGCTGATATTTCTGTTTCCACTTGCTGGTAAGCCGTGTCTGGGTTTGGTCTCTTTTTACACCTCTGGTCCTGTTTCGCACTCTGGACTTGAAACATCTCCTTCCGGTACGCGTCTTTGTCCTCAACTGTTGGACAGCAATTTTTTCTCTCAATCATTTTCTGCAATTGCAAGCGAAAGCGCAGTTTATCTAATACAAGACCAAAGTTTTGCTCAACCAGGGCACAAATGATCTGAGTCTGTGATCCACAAAGTCCTCTGGAAAAGTCCAGTAGCTCCAGCATCACACCGTTGGTGAGCAGTTTTGGGTCAAGCTTCTGTTTGGATGTTTCACTTGACTGAACAGCCAGAGTTACACCGAGTTCTCTACAGAAAGGATAATCAGCTGTTTGTTTTAACAGGACTCCGCCTTTTTTCCTGATACTTAGCTTGCGGCTTGTAATGCCATGATTATCCGTCATTTGACCAATTTGGATGTCCTTGTTTCCGTCAGTGCACACCAAAGTATCCATTTTGTTTCTTTTCAGATACCTGGGATAATATTTCCCGTTTATTGTGTATACATTCGGCAGAGTAAATATTTTTCTGTATTTCTGAAATTTCTGCTTGATTTGTTCTTTCACTTGCTTTATTTTAATATGAACGCGTGATGCGTAGTCATAGCACAGTACGTTGTTGTCCGTGTCCAGACCAAGGTCAAAGTTGAACTCCAATACTTCAAACAGGAAATACTTCTCAGATCTGGTCACAGTTCTGGCAAAGTCACAAAGCTCCAGCATCACGCCGTTCGTCAGCAGACAAAGATCCAACTTTTCCTTCCTTTCAAACGCCGCATTGAACTCCAAACCAATTGCCACTGAGCTTGGAAAAGGGACTGGCCCTTTCTGGTCCCGAATCCCATGGTGGATACGACGCTGCCAAATGTAGCTGTCATCAATGTTGGCCATGATGACGCTGAAACCCTGAAACAGACAGTCGAGGCAGAAAAACTCTAACCAAGTTTCACTGTCAACATGTTGAGCTCAAAGAGCTTTTGTGAATCAGACCGAGCTTGTACTCACTTTGTCCTGAAAACCCAGATTCTGTCGTCTCCGCTGTCTGTAAGCAGAATCACAATACACAGATTCATAGTTAGTAAAACTCATAGTTTAATGAAGTTACCCAAATACACACGTTTAACAATGATTTTAAAGATCTATGAAATTCTGAAGAGGTAGACAATCAAAAAAGTCAATAATTCTAATATTTATAAAAGAAAATGTAGAAACAATTTTTAGCCAATTTCTGGTCAAAATAATTGACAAAAAACGAATGAAAGAAATGAAACACTTTGGAGACCAAATTAAGTTTGTCTTTATCTTTAACCTTGTAAAAACATGATTGATTCCCAAGTTTTAGAACTTCACTTTAAATCTACCAAAATGTTGATAGAGCACCTTGAAATTGTTGTTTACTCAGCGTCAGCAGGAATATGGTTTAAATTTGTGCTTTTAAAGAGTAAATATGCCGGGGACAGATTTAGAGCACTCGGTATGTCGCATGGCTAGTTTCTTGTTGAATAAGAAATTTAATTCCAGATTATTATTTTTATTATTTTATTTTTTTGCATTATAATGACATAAAAATGTATTGGATCAAAACGATGATTTTTGGCAACAATAAACACATTTCGTGAAACTAATCAATATTTTAGTTTGGAGCCGAAAGTTCTGTAAACCACTAAAGGTCCGTGAGGAGAGTAAAAGAAGAACATTTCCAACAAAAAGCAGCTAAAGTTTTAAACGGATCAGACTCACTTTGATTTGTTTTGACCTTTTTATGTCCGATGGAGCCCGTGTGTCCTATTTTATAATCGCACGTTAACGCACCACCAGTTCCTCTCCGTTGGGGAGCCAAAATGGCGGCAGAAACAACTTCTGACCCGAAGTCTGCAGCTGGAGGCCGTGCGGGCCGTGCGGGGCAGCTCGGCGGCTGTTAATACGCTCCATTCGGTGACACGAGTTTAAGGCGCCACCGAAACGCAGGAATCTACGGTGGCGGCGCCGTTAGCCTCCCCGGTGAGCGGCGGAGAGTTACCGGCACTTACCGGCACCCGGAGTCCGGATCCTGGAGGTCTGCGGCGGTTCTGGAGTCCGGAGCCCGGCCGGTGGTCTCCGTTTGGACGGTGATCTTCCGAGGAGCCGCAGAGCCAAACACATGGACTGTCCCCACCGGAACTGTTCAATGACCGGCCGGAAATGTGGCGCACCGAGGACTTATATTTGTTCTGCCATTTTTGTTGTAGTTTGTTTGTTTTTGTTTTTTCGGGACAGTAATCCGGTCTGAAGGATAAACACCGACAGGACACGCCTTAATAAAACGTTGGATTTGACATTAATAAAGATAAAGACAGAAAAAAGAAAAAAAAAAAAGCTGTTTCCGCCCGGTTTCGAACCGGGGACCTTTCGCGTGTTAGGCGAACGTGATAACCACTACACTACGGAAACACACGAGGCGTTTCGTCAGGCCTTCGGGTCGTCTCCACCTGCTGACTTCTTCCCATAATGCATCCTGGTCCAGGTGAGACACAACTTCTTCTGTCGGTTTTATTTCATTTGGACTCACAAACCTTCGTTTGAATCTGACTGCCAACGGAGACCAAATCAAGCAGCTGAACAAAAGCTGGCTAAAGAACAATAATGTCAGAGAGTTAGAACAATGAAGGAAGTGACCACTTTCTGAATTCACAAAACTTTATTTTCTAGGTAAAAATAATTCCCTTCATTTGACAGCAGTTGTGTGTTTTGGAGTCGGGGTCAGCGGGGTCAGGGGGTCAGGGGGTCAGCGGGTCAGTCCAGGAGCCCTTCAGTTGCAGTAGTTCTGCAGGTCGAAGATGTTGCAGGGCTTGTGGCAGCACTGCTCCACGATGCCTCGCTTCACCATCATCTCCATCTGGTCTTTGAAGGCGAACTCCGCCACCTCATTTTCTCCACCTGCCCCCAAAGCTCCACCCACTTTGGGAGGGAGGAAACCTGATAGGACAGCCGTTAAAAGGCGGAGTCATCATACTGGTATTAAAGTTATAATCAAAGTTTTGTTTGAAAGTTTAACATCCATAAGAACATGTTTGTGGTGTTAACATTCAGAAGCCGTCTCATCTTTGTTTTGTTTTGAGGCCTCTAGTTTGCCTTTTTTTTTTTTTTTCTTGGTTTTTCTGAAACCAAAAGAATCTGTATTTCACGGAGGACCTGGAGCTGAGACGCTCACTCAGCTAATGACAGTACAGTACAGACATTTTCCAAAAACTTCAATGCAATCAGATTTCTTTGTACAGCCAGTGACCGTCAGAAGGTAGAATGAAGGTTTAAGACTCTAAAGGGAAGGAACCATAACCCTAACCCTTCATACAGTGTGGGACCTTTGAAAGTGTTTTTGCTCTTATTCTAGTGTGAGTTGTTAAAATCAAACATCATATAGATTTTATGTCACAGCAGTTGGAGCTTCCGATTTGTCTCTTGCTGCTGTTGTAGCTTTTCTTTTGGGGGGTCTGTATCTTAAATGATCTTGTTTTGTTTCTGTGTACTAACAGCCAATTTAAGTTTCTAATTTTCTCATCATATGTGAAATCATTCGTGTAGTTTCTCAGTCTCTAACTTCTCTATCGTCGCCATGAGCGGTCTTACCCATCAGGGGGTCGATGTCTCTCTTCGGCTGGTAGAAGAATCCGTTGTCCCCACAGACTAGGTAGAGAGCGTCCACCAGGTGAGAGCCACAGAGGTGCTGTGGGGGGGCCACAGCATGGGAGCCCGGCCACCAGACAACCAGTAAGACCAGTAGAGACACAGACTGGAGCCACAGTGCCGCCATGCTGGATGAAAACCAAAGACTTCTAATAAAATCTGATTCAGACAGGAGACCAGGACAGAGCAGAAGAACACCTTACCTGTAGAGTCAGAGAGGAGGAGGAGGAGAGGCTGTGATGAAGAGCAGGAGGCGGCTGGGCAGCTGAGACCAGGTTGGTGTGAGGCAGAACAGAAGGTCTCCTCCCCATTTATACTCCCATCACCTCCACCTGGACACACCTTCTGCTGTGTGTGTGTATGAATTATGGGGATATATTCTGGTTGGTGTCATTGTGGGGACTTGGCCCCTCAATAAAAAACACGTCTTCATAATATAAACAGTTTATCTGTTTGGGCTGAAGATTAAATTTAAGCTTATTTTATGATGGTGGTTGTGTGTGTGTTTGGGAAAACAGATAGCCTGCTCATCAGCACATCTGAAGTGCTGCAGTTTATTTCTGACTGACTGGTCTCCACACTTAGTAAGACAAACAGACACTAATGAGGCGACATGATGTGATCACGTCTTCCTGACGAACAGCGGCCATCAATCAGCCTGCTCCTCCTCTGCAGCGCCCAGTTCAGGAGGACGATCTGTCAAATTTGTGCTGACAGAGCTCGTGTTTGGGGCTCAGAGCAGGAAAACCCAACTAACCGTGACAGAGTGTTGGCGTGACCAACTGTTCATGAAAAACATGGTGTTTCTGGGAACTTCGCAGCGAAGACGTCTCATCCACAAAAAACTCCGACTGAATCATTTGATATTCCTTAACTGAGCATTTTAGTGCAGATCGTCATTATTTATTATTATTATTTTTTAATCAATCTAATTTTACTTGAATTTCCTTCTGTCTTCTTGATCTGAGTTCATTCACTTCATATGCTTAATTCATCAGTATGGAAATACATTCAATATGGAAATGTTTTTATTTCAGCAAAGATGAGATGACGGCTTTCATTTTTCAAACGTGTCAGTAAAGGTCACAGAATGACCTCATTGTTTCATATAGAACTGACCCCCAGCTTTGAATTTCAAAGGTCCTTATGGTCTACAGGTGGACGTTTCCTCCAACAGCTTTCCAGCAGCTCTTTCTTGTCTCTTGCCAACATTTAGACCGTTCATGTTTGTTTGATTTGCAGACTGATGATGTGATTAACCCCTCGCTTTCAAGTTTACTACTGTTACCAGAAGTCATCTGAGTTAAAGTGGGTTGTGGGTCTTTTCTGGGTTAAATTTAGACCTCTATCTGGATCGTTTATTCATCAGCTCAGTGTGAAGTTTGTTCTCATGTCTTTAAGGGAACTAAACAGTAAAAATACTTTTCTCTTTCGAAAGTCTGAAAGTTGGGAAGTCTTTGGCAGGAACAATCAGTTTGGGAATAATGAGACGGACACCAGGAGTTGATGACGGAATCAGGAGCAGGTCAGCAGTTTGACTGTAAACTGCTGAGTCCGTTACTGGCATTTATTTTAAACTTATTCATGCAATATTTTAGCCGTTGTTGTTATTTTCACACAGATACAATTTTGAAAACTGTTTCAATTTCTGCATTATTGGAGAAAGGGAGGTGAGATTTTCACTCACATTGGGAAAAGCAGATGACCACTAAAGGTGGTCAGATGATTAGCGTTGTCGTATACTTTAGTTTTCTGGTAGAGATGCAAAAACACAACATCACTGGCCTCCAGCAGCAGTAAAGCAGCTTGAGAGGAACTTGCATCACCTTCAGTCTGCTTCTCAACTGATGTATAAATGTAGTTTGAGTTCCTGATCAACTGAGCAGCTGATTCGGATAGATATCCATGAATATGCCACTCAAAGTGGTAAACTCCTTTGACAGGGGCGGTGAACAGACCTGAGGGACGTTTTTTTCTGTTAATCACAGCACAGAAGGACTGATACTGTTAATATGTCTGAATCAGTACCTGTGGTCGGACTGTAGGCCCCTCCAACATTTGTCAAAACGTGTTTGAAGATCAGAGTCTCATGTTTGTTAAAGGGCCCAGTGTGTCCTGACCCATTAGCTAAAAGAGAGGCTGAGAAAGCCACCTTGACTGAAAGAGAGAGAGAGAAATGCCATCGCTGAAATCATGAGGTAGAACAGTGATTCATTCATATTCTGTGGGTGTTTTTACAATGTCAGATTTTTCCATGCGGAGTCAAGAGAAAGCAGACTGAGTCAGAATAAGTGCCCAGCAGCATTTCTGGACAAAAAGGAAGTACACAGAATATATCGTTATCGTTAATCATCAATCTGTTTTTGACCGTCACCGTACCTTGAGGACTTTGTAAGGACGCCATGTCCACCTTCAGTTTGGCCAATGAAGCTTTCAGTTCGTCCACTTCCTCATAGATGTCCCGTGTCTGCGCCTCGGTGGACGCACACCAGAGAGACAGCAACAGCAGGAAACACACAAAGATCTTCATCCTCACACGGGATTGAACGCAGCCCAACTCTGTCCTCTGCAACCTGGGTGACCTTAATATAGCCGAGCAGGAAAAGGCGTGTAGTCTGACGGACTGTTCAGCATCCTCAGTCATTATTTCAATTCATGTTAATTAAACAGCTTTTTTTTTACCCCAAGAACATTAAATTATCCTCCAAAAGGCAGAAACACTTTTTTTTTTTTTTTTTTTTAAGCTCTTGTCACTTGAAATCTTAAACTTGCATGTACGGATTGGACTTTAACATTAAACGATGTTGACAGATGAGTTGTTTGTGAAGCTTCAATGACATTTATTTTTTCCACAGGGTCGAAGTCCGGACACTGACACTGACACTCTGTGGATTTGAAGGTTAGTTAAACTGAGTTTTCTTGATTCTGCAGATTTCAGCCCCCTAACTGTTTGTGTTGATATTAGAGGTTCATGCTGGTTCAAACCTTTTATGTGTGACTTCAGCCACGTCTCCAGATCCCTGAAGGTGGTGCTGGTTTTGCCGAGGTTTGGGACTTAGAATCCGTTCAGAAAACTGAGTGCGGCGTGTCAGCAGCAAATCTTTGTGTTGTAGTAGAGTCGGTAAACAGGCCTTATTGACCGTCAGCCCGACCCTGAAAGGGGACCATCTGAATCCAGACTGTCCTGGTCTGTGGTTCTGATAAAGGACCAGCTCCTGAATGCTCTCAGAGAGGGGACGTAGCTTTGTCTTCAAGTTGACTTCGACCACTGATCAAAGTCAAACCTTCATGATCAACGTAGGACTTTCAATGACGTTTTACAGACCAGCAGAGAACAACAGTTTAGACTGAAGCTTTTATTTAGCACCAAAAAAGGAGAAACGACTAAAGACCAGCTCTATTAATCGCAGCATAAGAAAAGAAGGCATCATTGATTGATTAAGGGACATATTAGGATGGAAAATTTAACATCTGTATTTCTAATTATGAACACCCAAAACACACATATATAAATACATTTTAGAGGCAGGACCATGCAATAATAAACAAAAACATTATTAACTTAATAGTCTTTAGCACAAACGCTGAAGTGTCTGTATCCAGTGATAATAATCAGCCTTCGACCTTCAACACGCCTTTGCATAACGAAGATTCAAGAGCTTTGTTTTGGCTTTGGCTGAGCCAATTGCGGTTTTGTCAGACCAGAAGCTCGATGCTGATATTTAAATTAGATTAATATCAATAGAAAAACAATCCAGTCATGTCTGAGCACATTTCCATTATTTCATACATTCATTTATTTAATCATGTCATCTGCTGATCTAAAGTCATTTACAAAGATTTTGGCACAGAACTCCTCCACAATAGACTTTAAAGCATCAGTTTATTTAGTTATTCATTTATTTATTTTTTTGTTGATTTGTTTAATTTGTATCATTGTTATTGTTTTCTTGTGTTTGAAATGATGAATTTGGTAAAAAGACACTGCTAACTTATCTCCATGATAACAACATGAAAGAATAAACAGTAAAAATCTGGATAAAGCCATTAGTCAGTCAACAGGAAAACAAACTAATCCATTTACCAAGCCACAAATCAACCTTTTATTTAACGGATGGTGGCAGCGAATTGGATTTTAACACTGACCAAACATTTGATGCTCAGGAATTGTTACAGTCCACGTGTCCTGATAGAAATATGAATACTTTGCTGTTTTTAATTCGCAGCTTTAATTCTGATACAACATCAGAGCCGATGATCAGAACAGCTTCTGTTCCAGACTGGAAACATATTTAATTCTGCTCTGAAGACATTTCAACATGGGAGTCTTTGGGACCGACAGCCTGCTTGAGCCAGCCTCAAAACAACAGTTGGACCACGTTGAGGGCTGGACGATACAACGATAACGGTGATTATCATGAAATAACACTTCCTCGATAGAACTCATCCCAGAACAGCCAATGATGATGAGAACAGTGCCATGCTGAGCCAATCATGGAGCTGGAATAGAGTTCAGCTCCGTCAGGTTAGGTTGACGCACGGCAGCCGGCTCTCACAAGGAGTTCGGTGGTGTGCAGACATTTTGGCTTTTTCAAGTCCAACAAGAAGCAGAGCAGCTGCACTGCTAATTGTGTCGAGCTTTGGACGGGTCAGAATTTAGACTTTTCTATTTTGTATTAGCTAATTTTTTTTTTTTTGTAGCTGACCAAAGAATTTGGTTGTCGATTTGTTTGCGTTCTCCTGCAACACTTGAAGCTTCTGACTGCTCAGAATTAAGATTTTACTTTATTATGTAATCATTTCATTTATTTCAAATACAATTCTACAAGGTCTGTAGTACATTTCATTTGTTTAACTTCTGACAGAAAATAAATAATATTTAAACCAATATTAATTTGGTAGCTTCACATCTCACATAGGAGTAAAAAGGAACCTTTAAACTTCACAGAAATAATTATTGATTTATATCGTGATATATCGACTATTGATATTGACTGATATGAAATACGGTGATGGGATTTGGTTCCATATCACCCAGCCCTAATTAAGGGTTTCTGCCCCCCCCCCAATCAATTAATTCAATTATTGATTAATCTCTCAAGTTTTCTATTGGTTAGTTTAAGGCAGCGTCTTCAAAAGTTCTGTTTTGTTCAACCCAAAACAAAAACATCAGATAATGACCCAGAACAACAACGTCAAAAACATATCTGCTGATCGTCTCATTTCTTATTGGAGATCAATGGGCAGCTCAGGTGCTTGTTTCATGTGCTGCAGTTTGTAGCTGATCAACCGTCACTGATCACAGGAAGACGTCCAAGGTCTCTGTAATTGGCTGCCGGCAGAGCGGACAGCAGCGCTGCTGTGCAGGTCGGCACTGCGTCAGGATGTCGGCGCAGTGGCGACAGAGGCAGAGGTGGCAGCAAGGCAGCAGCAGCACCGTCTTGCTCATGTCCTGGCAAATTACACATTTCTTCCTCTCCTCCTGCTCCTTCAGCAGGCGCAGAAGCTCACCGTCTTCAATGGCTGAGCTCAGATGAGATGTGTTCATCCCAGCGTCGCCGCTCCCTGGCCCTGTATGCTGCAGACCCTGAGGCCGGGCTGAGTCGTCCAGGCTCAGGCTGCTCTCTGGAAGCAGCTCAGCCTCAGTCAATGGCAACCTGGTTCTACTCATGCCGTGTGTTGTCTCGGTGTGGACTACCTGAAAGGCCAGAGCTGACTCCAGCATCACAGTGTAGAGCCTGACAAAGGTCGTCCAAACGCCACGAGCTCCCGGGAGAGCGCTAGCCCAACGGAGGCTCAGCCGTCCAGCAAGGGCAGGAAGCCTTGGGTTCAACACCACCAACGCCAGTGAGATGGCAACCGCTGTGGCGAGCAGGCTGTGAGAGTCAACCATGAAAACAGTGATGAAGACTCGTCCCAATGCTCCCAGGAAGTCCAGCAGCAGCTGGCAGGGCATCAACAGCAGCACGGAGGCACCAACCAGACAACTGTACAGGAAGGTCAACAGATTCAGAGCCAGCTCTGCCACTTTGTAGATGGGGTCCGCCACCGTGTCCCAGACGCCCGCCAGCAAAGAGAGACAGTTCTGTGTGCCGATGAGCACGATGTTGACCACCGTGTTGACAAAGTAGAGAATGAGGCTCAGCACGATGAGGATGCCTTCACATGTCTGTCTCAGGACACAGCTCCCCAGAATAAACCCGCGGTGCAGCACGTCCTTGGTGCGCCACGCCACATGACACAAGAGGTGTCCCACCATCTTGAAACTCTCAAAGACTCCGCCCAGCATCTGCAGCCAGGACTCCACAGCGTGCAGTGTTGCATGGGTGGCGCCGGAGATGGCCTCTGTGATGGTGAGGAAGGAGAACACAGCGAAGTTCCAGTACTCGACCAAAGTGGAACTGCTCAGGATAACCAAGGTGTTGTGGAAGTAAAAGCCCACACCGGACAGGAAATGAAGCAGCCAGCCGGACGTCCTGAGGATCAGGTCGAGCAGCAGGTAGCAGGCGTCCACACATCTCCCAACAACCAGAGACACCACGTTCACCTCATCCATATTAGACTGCAGGGAGTCACAGCATCAGGATTAAAATCTCCAATATTTACATTTATTATTACTGCATTGGAAAAGATTCAGTTCATAACCTAAAGTCTTACATACCAACAAAAAAAGTATTTCTAAGGCAGAATGTCTCTATTGAATAATTATCAGTCATTAACCATTGGAGGATCAGTCAGTTTGCAAGGAATTAAATGCTTCTTATAACATCATTATGCGTTTACTGATAAATGACAATGCCATCGATAAAAACATACAAAGTGAACACAGAAAGTAATGAAATCAGCATCACACAGACAGTGTAGGTGCTTGTTGTATGAGCCAGCTAAAATCTGTTTTAAGGGCCGTTAACGTGTTTGAACAATGAGCCGAGTTAATGAGCATCTTTAGTTGAATGGAAGAATCCACCTAATCCTCATTTCTGATGCTGATAATTCGAGCGAACTGAAAAGGTCCTGATTTCTAAAAGGAGTTTGGGGAAGAAGCGTCGCAGCCGAATCTTCCGGTACAAAAACTGACGTCACTGAACGGCGACGAACAACAAAAAGTCTCACAGAAAGTTTGACAAATGTCAGTTTAAATTAATCTACCTGCGGTCATCGTCCCGGTCCGGAGGAGCCAACATCTGGGCCCCACGTCGCTGCCGTCACCGGACGAGCCGCATCGCCGGAAATCAGCGGAGAAAGCCGGAGCGACGTTCGGCCGACGGGCGAGCTTCCGTCATGGCGCAGAAAAATGGAGTCAGCGTGTCACCGCCGGGAAACTACGATCAATAAGTTTCAACAGTTCACGCTTTTGTTCTGTTTTAAAGCAGGTTTTATATTTTCCTCTTCTTTTTGGACAAAGTCAGCGCCTCCTGCTGCTCCGGAGGGAGGAACGGCTATTCATTCATTTCTTTAACCCTGAATGATCTTTGTGATTATTCCGCTCATATTGTGAGCATTTGCACCTGGTTCATTAAGCTCACATCTCATTTATTGAGTATCATGAATTCTATTCGAGCTTCTGTCAGTGTTCTTTTATTTTACACATTCAAGTCAAATTAGTAATCCGATACCACTAACGAACTAACCAGGCAGTTGGAGAACGACCGTCTGGACAGATTGGATACTTTTGTCTTTAACGTTGAGTTATTTCGGGTTCTGTGTTTTAATGTTTGTTCCGTTTAAGGTTTATTCAGTGAATCTTTGACCTTCCGAGACGATTTCATCCACTTCTCAGTCTCCGCCGCTCCTGTCGCGCATGCTCGGTGTCGCCCCGGACACAGCCAATCTCGTGAGAGCAACAGCGCATTCTGATCTGCATACAGCGAATATAAGACAACCGCGTTCAGAGACGGAGGTTCATTCGACCCAGTCGTCCCTCCGCCGACCGTCCGTCCGTCCGTCCATCCATCAGACCGACCGCCATGCCAGAAACCGTGAAAGCACCGAAGAAGGGCTCCAAGAAGGCCGTCTCTAAGAGCGTCACCAAGAGCGGCAAGAAGAAGAGGAAGCCCCGCAAGGAGAGCTACGCCATCTACGTGTACAAGGTCCTGAAGCAGGTCCACCCCGACACCGGCATCTCCTCCAAGGCCATGAGCATCATGAACTCCTTCGTCAGCGACATCTTCGAGCGCATCGCCGGCGAGGCCTCCCGCCTGGCTCACTACAACAAGAGGTCCACCATCACCTCCAGGGAGATCCAGACCGCCGTCCGCCTGCTGCTGCCCGGAGAGCTGGCCAAGCACGCCGTGTCCGAGGGCACCAAGGCCGTGACCAAGTACACCAGCTCCAAGTAGACACGCACGCACGCACACACTGACAGACAAGCCGGCAGACAGGCCGACAGGCCGGCTGGCTTTCCCCACACAAAGGCCCTTCTCAGGGCCACACACCGCTTCACCAGAGAGCGCCAGTCCTCCGCGGCCCCCGGCGGGCTCAGTTACCGTGAACCGCTCACACTCCCAGCAGACCGGCCGCAGAATGAGGGTCAGTAGACTGACTGATCAGACGGAGCGTCAGTCTGAACGACCAATCAGATTATTATTATTTTTTTTGTATGTAAACTTTTTTAAATTATGTATCAGGACCTGCAGCAGAATAAACATTTTAAACAGCAGCTGTTTGTCATTGGTTCATTTCAAACTTTCGAATTCAGACCGACCAATCGGTCATCAGCTACAGCGCGCGCTTTTCGGTTTGGGCCAATCAGTGCTCATCAGTTCCCATATAAAGTGGCAGGCTGCTGTCAGCTCTCCGTCAGTCCTTCAGCAGAGAACTGAGCATGGCCCGAACCAAGCAGACCGCCCGGAAGTCCACCGGAGGAAAAGCTCCCCGGAAGCAGCTGGCCACTAAGGCGGCCCGAAAGAGCGCTCCGGCCACCGGCGGGGTGAAGAAGCCCCACCGCTACAGGCCGGGCACCGTGGCCCTGAGGGAGATCCGCCGCTACCAGAAGTCCACCGAGCTGCTCATCCGGAAGCTGCCCTTCCAGCGCCTCGTCAGGGAGATCGCTCAGGACTTCAAGACCGACCTGCGCTTCCAGAGCTCGGCCGTCATGGCTCTGCAGGAGGCCAGCGAGGCTTATCTGGTCGGCCTGTTCGAGGACACCAACCTGTGCGCCATCCACGCCAAGAGAGTCACCATCATGCCCAAAGACATCCAGCTGGCCCGCCGCATCCGCGGAGAGAGAGCTTAGGCCGACCGGCACGGAACAACCGCAACACAACGGCTCTTTTAAGAGCCACCGACTTCTGAAGAAGAGCAGCATTCTGTTCCAAACATCAGCCAGCAGCGGTACCGACACAGACCAAAGCCCCCTGAAAGAGCCTGCTGCGGTCAGTAAACGACCCGTTTCCCCGAAGGAATTAACGGAAGCTTTCAAAAAGCTGTCGTGTATAAACACACATGAAAAAGGGTCAGGGTCAGGGTCAGGGTTAACCCTGACCCTGACTGTTGAATGAATATGATGAATAAATAAGTTACACAGAGTTTTTTCTTTTATAAATAGTGATTCATTTCCATTAACTACATGTAAACATGCGCCCCCTAACTGAGCGGTGAAGGCTGGTACTGCATGCTGCAGCCGCCATGATGAGTCAAGAAGACCCGCCAATCAAATCACGTTTATGATCTCCATGAGGCTGCCAACATTAGCAACTCCAGAGAGCGGAGGATCAGAGCGTTAGAGCCGGTGTGTGGCTCTGAAAAGAGCCGTTGTTTGGGGGGGTCCTATTTGGCCTTTGCCGGCTTCTCGGTCTTCTTGGGCAGCAGGACGGCCTGGATGTTCGGCAGCACGCCGCCCTGAGCGATGGTGACTCCGCCGAGCAGCTTGTTGAGCTCCTCGTCGTTGCGGACGGCCAGCTGCAGGTGTCGGGGGATGATGCGGGTCTTCTTGTTGTCCCGGGCGGCGTTCCCGGCCAGCTCCAGGATCTCCGCGGTCAGATACTCCAGCACGGCGGCCAGGTAGACGGGGGCGCCGGCTCCGACGCGCTCGGAGTAGTTGCCCTTGCGGAGCAGCCTGTGGACACGGCCGACGGGGAACTGCAGGCCGGCCCGGGAGGAGCGGGTCTTGGCCTTGGCTCGGGCCTTCCCGCCGGTCTTTCCTCGTCCGGACATGATGAGGGAACGTTATGCTCAGACAGAAAGGGGCGTGGCCGGCAGGCCGGGACCAGCGGCTTTTATGCCAGCTGCTGCTTCCTGATTGGCCACCATGAGCCTTACCATGATCATCCAATCAAAGCTCACTCCGGTTCCCACTTTTTCTTTTATTTGGTCACAATATGTAAACATTTATATATATAAAATAAATAAGATCAATATGAGATGATTTGTAGCTCTGCAGCTTATAGAGATTCTGAACCTGCACGTTGACTTTATTATAATTTTTCTGAATAATTCAATAACTAAGTGATCGGATGCTGATTTAGTCCACATCATGTGTGTATTCATGTGTTTTCTGGAACGATCCGGAGGATCTTCGGCCATCAGCGGATCATTGATCCGTTCATGTCAGAAGTCAGACAGACCGGCTGATCTCATTCTGCGGCCGGTCTGCTGTGAGTGTGAGCGGTTCACGGTAACTGAGCCCGCCGGGGGCCGCGGAGGACTGGCGCTCTCTGGTGAAACGGTGTGTGGCCCTGAGAAGGGCCTTTGTGTGGGGAAAGCCAGCCGGCCTGTCGGCCTGTCTGCCGGCTTGTCTGTCAGTGTGTGCGTGCGTGCGTGTCTACTTGGAGCTGGTGTACTTGGTCACGGCCTTGGTGCCCTCGGACACGGCGTGCTTGGCCAGCTCTCCGGGCAGCAGCAGGCGGACGGCGGTCTGGATCTCCCTGGAGGTGATGGTGGACCTCTTGTTGTAGTGAGCCAGGCGGGAGGCCTCGCCGGCGATGCGCTCGAAGATGTCGCTGACGAAGGAGTTCATGATGCTCATGGCCTTGGAGGAGATGCCGGTGTCGGGGTGGACCTGCTTCAGGACCTTGTACACGTAGATGGCGTAGCTCTCCTTGCGGGGCTTCCTCTTCTTCTTGCCGCTCTTGGTGACGCTCTTAGAGACGGCCTTCTTGGAGCCCTTCTTCGGTGCTTTCACGGTTTCTGGCATGGCGGTCGGTCTGATGGATGGACGGACGGACGGACGGTCGGCGGAGGGACGACTGGGTCGAATGAACCTCCGTCTCTGAACGCGGTTGTCTTATATTCGCTGTATGCAGATCAGAATGCGCTGTTGCTCTCACGAGATTGGCTGTGTCCGGGGCGACACCGAGCATGCGCGACAGGAGCGGCGGAGACTGAGAAGTGGATGAAATCGTCTCGGAAGGTCAAAGATTCACTGAATAAACCTTAAACGGAACAAACATTAAAACACAGAACCCGAAATAACTCAACGTTAAAGACAAAAGTATCCAATCTGTCCAGACGGTCGTTCTCCAACTGCCTGGTTAGTTCGTTAGTGGTATCGGATTACTAATTTGACTTGAATGTGTAAAATAAAAGAACACTGACAGAAGCTCGAATAGAATTCATGATACTCAATAAATGCCGTCACCGTCATGTTAGCAGCTTTACTGCTAAATAAAGTTACTTTAACTTTCATTCCCTCGTCAGACAGACAAAAGGCTGCAGATCATTTTAGATTCATCACTTAATGACAGACGGACTGAACAGGAAACAATAATGGCGCCATCACTCGTTGATAATGAGGATAATCCGGAGAACACCGACCCACCTCGTGTGTTTCCGTAGTGTAGTGGTTATCACGTTCGCCTCACACGCGAAAGGTCCCCGGTTCGAAACCGGGCGGAAACAGTGTTGTCTTTTTGTTGATTCGTTTCTGTCATAAAACAACAAACTTATTTCTGCCTCATTTTGGATTAAAGTGGCTTCTGAAATGACTCAAAGTCAATTGTACCCGCTGTTGATATTAACAGACAGTTTGGATATTTAATGCAGATAAACGTTCACAATCTCAGTTTGATGTTTGTGTTTCAGTACAAACCAGAAAAGGTTTCTTCAGATCAGCAGGTGGCAGCAGGACAAAAGTGAACAAGATGAATTTATTCTTCAGCCTCTTCAGTGTGAGTCCAACACAAACGTACTCGGTTAACTGATTTTGATGTGTTGATCGTACTTAAGCCGTTTTCATTGAGTGACTGCCGGTTTGAAACGGTTTCAGAAATTGACGGTAGAGAAATCCTTCAGTTTGCAAAAGTCATAACTTAACATTTTAAAGTGTTATAAACTGAAATGGTTTAAGTAATCAACAATCAAAAACAATTGTGGAGTCCGCTTAAAAGTAATATAGTCAAAACTTAATGTTTTAAGTTAGATTTAGTTAGAAGAAAATTCCAACTACATTCTTAGTTGTCAATGACCACACAATGCAGTAAATTTCATGTATTTTATTTAGACATTCAACAATGAAAAATGCAAATCCAAAATAACAGTAACGCCTTCTTTTCATCAAATTTTTCATTTTTTTGCTCAGTGAACAATTTTAACGTTTGAAAAAAACAAAACAGAAAAACACCACTGACCATGTACAGTAGCAGCTGTCTGTTTTATGTCGACCTAAAGGGATAACAAAGGAAACTTAACTGTTAAGTTGAATTGTGTAAATGATGAAGAATAAATGAATGAATAAATAAATACAAATACGTGTTTTCCAGGCTCTTTGGGTGCTGCAGGTGGAGGTTGGTGAGTATTTCATTACAACGCTGCCCTCTCAGATGAGATCCACTCTTGTGGGGTTCAGTCTGGCAGCTGGTGTCCTCAGAAAAGGATTCCCAGGACAATGATGGTGTCATAGATCAGCTTTGGCTGCTGATTGTCCACAGCTGTGTCAGTTATCATTGGTCAGAGTCACTGTTACACAGGAACAGCTGAAGCTGCCGGTCCACCTGTAGGTTCGACTGTAGGTTCGACTGTAGGTTCGACTGTAGGTCCACCTGTAGGTTCGACTGTAAGTTCGACTGTAGGTCCACCTGTTGGTTCACCTGTAGGTTCGACTGTAGGTTCGACTGTAGGTTCGACTGCAGGTTCGACTGTAGGTTCGACTGTAGGTCCACCTGTTGGTTCACCTGTAGGTTCGACTGTAGGTTCGACTGCAGGTTCGACTGTAAGTTCGACTGTAGGTTCGACTGTAGGTTCGACTGTAGGTTCGACTGTTGGTTCACCTGTAGGTTCGACTGTAGGTTCGACTGTAGGTTCACCCGTAGGTTCGACTGTAGGTTCGACTGCAGGTTCGACTGTATGTTCGACTGTAAGTTCGACTGTACATTCGACTGTAGGTTCGACTGTAGGTCCACCTGTTGGTTCACCTGTAGGTTCGACTGTAGGTTCGACTGTAGGTTCGACTGTAGGTCCACCTGTAGATTCGACTGTAGGTTCGACTGTAAGTTCGACTGTAAGTTCGACTGTACGTTCGACTGTAGGTTCGACTGTAGGTCCACCTGTAGGTCCACCTGTAGGTTCGACTGTAGGTTCGACTGTAGGTTCGACTGCAGGTTCGACTGTAGGTTCGACTGTAGGTTCGACTGTATGTTCGACTGTAAGTTCGACTGTACGTTCGACTGTAGGTTCGACTGTAGGTCCACCTGTTGGTTCACCTGTAGGTTCGACTGTAGGTTCGACTGTAGGTCCACCTGTAGGTCCACCTGTATATTCGACTGTAGGTTCGACTGTAAGTTCGACTGTAGGTCCACCTGTAGGTTCGACTGTAGGTTCGACTGTAAGTTCGACTGTAGGTCCACCTGTAGGTTCGACTGTAGGTTCGACTGTACGTTCGACTGTACGTTCGACTGTAGGTTCGACTGTAGGTTCACCTGTAGGTTCGACTGTAGGTCCACCTGTTGGTTCACCTGTAGGTTCGACTGTAGGTCCACCTGTAGGTTCGACTGTAGGTTCGACTGTAGGTTCGACTGTAAGTTCGACTGTAGGTCCACCTGTAGGTTCGACTGTAGGTCCACCTGTTGGTTCACCTGTAGGTTCGACTGTAGGTTCGACTGTAGGTCCACCTGTAGGTTCGACTGTAGGTTCGACTGTAAGTTCGACTGTACGTTCGACTGTAGGTTCACCCGTAGGTTCGACTGTAGGTTCGACTGTACGTTCGACTGTAGGTTCGACTGTAGGTCCACCTGTAGGTTCGACTGTAGGTTCGACTGTATGTTCGACTGTAAGTTCGACTGTACGTTCGACTGTAGGTTCACCCGTAGGTTCGACTGTAGGTTCGACTGTACGTTCGACTGTAGGTTCACCTGTAGGTCCACCTGTAGGTTCGACTGTAGGTTCACCTGTAGGTTTGACTGTAGGTTCACCTGTAGGTTCGACTGTAGGTCCACCTGTAGGTTCGACTGTAGGTTTGACTGTAGGTCCACCTGTAGGTTCGACTGTAGGTTCGACTGTAGGTTCACTTGTTGGCTCGACTGTAGGTTCACCTGTAGGTTTGACTGTAGGTTCACCTGTAGGTCCACCTGTAGGTTTGACTGTAGGTCCACCTGTTGGTTCGACTGTACGTTCGACTGTAGGTTCGACTGTAGGTCCACCTGTAGGTTCGACTGTAGGTTCGACTGTATGTTCGACTGTAAGTTCGACTGTACGTTCGACTGTAGGTTCACCCGTAGGTTCGACTGTAGGTTCGACTGCAGGTTCGACTGTAGGTTCGACTGTAGGTTTGACTGTAGGTTCGACTGTACGTTCGACTGTAGGTTCACCTGTAGGTCCACCTGTAGGTTCGACTGTAGGTTCACCTGTAGGTTTGACTGTAGGTTCACCTGTAGGTTCGACTGTAGGTCCACCTGTAGGTTCGACTGTAGGTTTGACTGTAGGTCCACCTGTAGGTTCGACTGTAGGTTCGACTGTAGGTTCACTTGTTGGCTCGACTGTAGGTCCACCTGTAGGTTTGACTGTAGGTCCACCTGTTGGTTCGACTGTACGTTCGACTGGAGGTTCTCTTGAGGATTTTTTGTTAAATAGTTTGTGATTAACTTCAAACATTTGCAAAGACAGCTGTAATGCTGTATAAGCTGAGCTAGCAGCGTTAGCAAAAGAGGAAATGAACTTGATTTTTTTTTTTTTTTTTTCCTTTTTTGGGAGTTAAATTCAACATTCATTGAAAAATATATTTCCTTGCATGCAAACTGTGTCAAGGTGAACAACAAGAACCATCTCAGCCATAAAAGGCTTCGGTGTTTACGACCCTCCGTCATCATCAAAGTTTCCATAAAGTGGAGTTTTATGGCCGTTAGCAGGTTAATGGTTTACCTGAGGACAGGTGACAGAGGGAAACAGAGACGAGATGGACACCGAGTTCACACACACATCACTCCTTATCTCCCTTTTTAATGTTCAAATTCTTTGTTCTGTCTCATTTTTTTTTTTAGAAAATTTCATGAACGTGAAATTAAAGCTAACAATTTGAGAATTGAACCTCAGAAGGTGACAGAACATCAGCAGTTCCCAAAATGTTATATTTTCTTTTAAAGTATTGATGATGTTTTGTTATTATTGTTTATTTTTGTTTTCTTAATTTTTTGGCCACATTAAAATTATACACTTAATATGAATTGATATCTGCCTGTTTTTTCTTGATATTAAATACGTGATAAATATTATACAAAATAAATACAGTAAAAAAAGTTACAAAATGGAAATTAAACCATCACATTTTTAGAATTTAGACCTGAATTCTTGATATTTCTGTTGTGATTATTATTAATACTTAATGAGGGGAATGAAAGTTAAATGCTACCAAACGTTTTCAGTGCGAGTTGTAATATTATTCATTCATTAATTCTCTTCTCTGTTACTAACCTCTTACCTTTTACTGTAGTTTCTGTTTTAGATCAACTTAAAGGTCTGCAGATACAAAAAAGAAGTAGGAAATAAGGCAATAATTTTCCAAATGATATTCATATACTTATGTTTGTATTATAATAGTTTTGTTTTATTTATAATGTCAAACTTTTCTTTATCTTTCCCCACTTTTATAATTTATTTGACTCAGTTGTTTAGAAAATGTATAATATGTGAAACTTTCAGCCAGATGTCACAGAAATCTTTCACCCTAATAAGTGATCAAAGTTTCATTGGGTTTTATTGTAAATTCAATTTTGCATTGCAAGAGTATTTATCATATAAGTTTTGGGACACTGAATCTGTAAAATCTTTTTCTTGAATTTATTAGTGAAGATCAGAATAACGTTTTTTTTCATCATGTTTTTTGTTTTTAATGATTTAGAACATTTAAATTGTAACTTGATTGTTTTAAATATTTTTGTTAATTTACTTTTTACTTGAATCTGAAAATTAAATTTAAAGGTTCCGGTTCATTTAATGTTTAGTATATTTGATTAAATAGCAAATATGTGACTGTTAATGAAAATATTTGCGGTGGAGGAGCAGCTGAAGCAGAAGCATCAATATAACGTCTATCAAACACTTGAAAACATAAATGAAGGTGAGTTTAATGACAATTATTGTGTGTCTGTGTGATTTTACTGCAGTCGACTAAACTAAATACTCATCAGTGTAAAACAATAAATCTCCCATAAATCCATAAAGATGCAGTTAATTCTCCTTCAGTGGGGGACCTGAGCACAGACTGCTGGCCTCCCTCCAGAGGTTGTTGGTTTGAGACCCTCCAGCTCCGCAGTGCTCATGAGCAGAGCACCACCAAACAGACGCAGCTGGAGCTTTAATGAAACTAAAACGTCTGATCCGGCTGAGATCGAGATTCTCTTCTATTTTATTCTGCTCAGCTCCTTCAGGAGGGGAAGTTCGTTGTTTTACTTTTTGTCATGTGGACCTGGACTCTGTTTTGGACCTGGACTCTAAGGTGGACCTGGACTCTGACGTGGACCTGGACTCTGACGTGGACTTGGACTCTGACGTGGACCTGGACTCTAAGGTGGACCTGGACTCTGTTTTGGACCTGGACTCTAAGGTGGACCTGGACTCTGACGTGGACCTGGACTCTGTTTTGGACCTGGACTCTAAGGTGGACCTGGACTCTGACGTGGACTTGGACTCTGACGTGGACCTGGACTCTAAGGTGGACCTGGACTCTGACGTGGACCTGGACTCTAAGGTGGACCTGGACTCTGACGTGGACCTGGACCCTGTTTTGGACCTGGACTCTGAGTGTGTGTGTGCATTGTGTATTTTGTAACGGGTTAATAAACTGTTAAATGAAATTGAAGCTGACATGGATATCAGAGTCATTTTGGTTGATATCTTAACATTGCTACTCTTTTTTTCCCGATTTATTATTGAATGTATTTCAAGAAATACAAATGAATCTGTTTAAAATCCAAGACAACTTTTGTTTTTCAACATTTTTTACGATGGACACTGTTTTTTTTTTTTTAATGGCCAAGATGTTTGAAGGAAATTCTACAAATTTCAAATAAATTTGCTTTCACTTTTCGTCTTTCTTGGTCCACTGCAGGTCTGACAGAAAGTGAAAAACATCAAAAAGACCTGAAACACAACCTGCATAACTGAAGTAAACATATTCCGTCTCTGTGAAATGAGCTACACGAGCTCAGTGGCTCCTCTCAGGTACATTATCATCAGATTGTTATTGCAGATAATGTGTATTTTTACTTACATTAAGTATAAATATGAAGTAAAATGTGATTGTAATTGTTAAATCTGAGTCATTTTACCTGATGATCATCATCAACAGTGATTCTATTTCAGTCTTCTAAAAGTTTATGATTTTAAACAAACAGCAGTGAGTTTAGAAGGGTTTATTGCCACTTATGGGACAGTTCTCTATTTCATTTTGGATCCATAATATATGACAATATATATGTGAGTTAAAACCATAAATAAGATAAAATATAGCGAACAGAGGATGAACCTGAACCGAAGACTGTCCTTTTTCTGTCTCCTGGCGTTTGCTGCTGCTCTTTGATGCGGCCTTTGAAATGCAGCAGCAGACTGTCATGCAAATTGAGTCCGATGAGAAGATCCTGCAGCCCGGAGAGGGAGGAGGGAGGCCGTTAGATACCTCCACTGATTACTCAGAGAAACACATTTAATCAGCCAAGTTTCATAAGGAAGAGGATGATGAAGAGGAGGAGAGAGTGATGAAGAGGAGAGGAAGAAAGAGAGAGAGAGAGAGAGAGAGACATCTACAGACAGAGAGGCGGAGAGGGGAGATAAGGGCAATAAAACTGCCCCATGTGACTACAGCAGGTTTTAACGGGCACCTGATGGAAAAACCACAGAGAGAACAGGTGGAGGTGAGGACAGGTAGAGAGAGGGAGGGGGGGAGAGAGGGGGAGAGAGGAGGGCAGAGAGAGAGAGGAGAGGGGGGAGAGAGAGAGAGGGAGGGAGAGAGAGAGAGGGAGAGGGGGGGAGCGAGAGAGAGAGAGGGAGAGAGGGAGGGAGGGAGAGGGGGAGGGAGGGAGAGAGAGGGAGAGAGGAGGGATAGTAATGAGTGAGAGATGGGGGGGAAGCGGAAGAGATTTGAGAAGGGAAGCGAGAGAGAGGTAAGGAGTGGGGAGAGCAGAGGGAGATAGGGAGGGAGAGATTGGAGTAGAGGGGGGTAAGCGAGAGAGAGGAGAGAGATGGAGAGATAGAGAGAGAGGAGAGAGACAGAGAACAACGAGATAGAGAAGAGAACAAACACAGAGGAAGAGAGATGAGAGAGAGAGAGAGAGACAGAGAGGGGGGAAGCGAGAGAGAGAGACAGAGAGAGAGAGACACAGAGAGAGAGAGAGAGAGAGGAGGGAGAGAGAGAGACAGAGAGAGAGAGACACAGAGAGAGAGAGGAGGGAGAGAGAGAGAGAGAGAGAGAGAGACAGAGACAGAGAGAGAGAGAGAGACACACACAGAGAGAGAGAGAGAGAGAGAGAGAGAGAGACAGAGAGGGGGGAAGCGAGAGAGAGAGACAGAGAGAGAGAGACACAGAGAGAGAGAGAGAGAGAGGAGGGAGAGAGAGAGAGAGAGAGAGAGAGAGAGAGAGAGAGAGAGAGAGAGAGAGAGAGAGAGAGGCCCTGACAGACAGTGACAGACTCGCAGGTCGTCCAGGTGAGTCTGGAGCCGCCTCACCTGGAAACATGTACGT
Organism: Echeneis naucrates; assembly: GCF_900963305.1. Lineage (NCBI taxonomy): Eukaryota > Metazoa > Chordata > Actinopteri > Carangiformes > Echeneidae > Echeneis > Echeneis naucrates. The sequence continues at coordinate 527,982 of NC_042524.1, read as the reverse complement.
GAGTTACCTGCAGCTGGATAAGGACCCCTCCATGTACCCGCACCAGAACGCGGTGACCCGCCACCCCGGGCTCAGCCTCAGCCCGCAGAGCTTCCCGGTGCCCGGCCCGCCTCAGTACTCAGACTTCACCGGCTACCAGCACCACCACCACGGCCTCAACAACGACCCGCACTCGGTCCAGCAGGCCGGTCCGGGCCCGGGCGGCTGGAGCCCGGCTTATCCGCCTCCCCCTCCGCCCGGCCGGGACGACTGGTCCGCCCACCACTACGGACACACGGCGGCCGCGGCGGCCGCAGCTGCCGCCGCCGCGGCCGGGGGGCCTCCGGGGGCCTCCGCCGGGTCCGGAGCGGTGGGCCCCTCCCTCGGCTTCAGCCCCCCGGAGTTCCCCGGGCAGACACCTGCGCTGCTGCCCGCCTCCCTGAACGGACCGGCCGGGCAGCTGTCCCCCGGCTCCCCGCAGAGGAGGACTCCCTACGACTGGATCCGCCGCACGTCCGCACCGCCAGCCAACCCAAGTAAGAGCAACCCGGCGAAGAGTTTCAGCCAAAGGCCGCCCAGCTGGCTGCTCCATATTTTAATATTCCTGATATGAACGGAGCTGATACTCAAATGTCCGCTAAGGCTCTCCAGAGTCCGGTTCTCCAGAGTCCGGTTCTCCAGAGTCCGGCTCTCCAGAGTCCGGTTCTCCAGAGTCCGGTTCTCCAGAGTCCGGCCTCTGGAGCCCAAATCACATCTAGTCTGGAGGCCCAGAGAGCAGGTCCAGACCAAAGTGAATGGAGCTGTGACACAGATGACAACATGACTGTCACTGTGATGATGATAATGATGATAACAATAATAATAGTAGTAATAATAATAATAATTATGATGATGATAATAATAATAATAATAATAATAATAATAATAATAATAATAATAATGATAATCATAATAATAATAATAATAATAATAATAATAATAATAATAATAATAATAATAATGATAATAATAATGATAATGATAATAATAATAGTAATAATAGTAATAATAATAATAATGATAATGATAATAATAATAATAATAATAATAATAATAATAATAATATACACTGGTCTGAGCTAATCGTTCTTTTTGCTCCAGTCAGCTGTATTTCTGCTGCCTTTACATTTTATTTATTTGTTGTTGTTGATGGCTTAAAATCGTTTTCATAGAATTTTAAATTCTCTCTCCGACTTTTTAAACGTGTATTTTCTCAGATCAGTAGTTGAAACGGATTTTAATAACTTCACCCCCCTCCGGGCCTGCAGCCGGTTCGGAGGCGGTCTGGGCCGTTGTGATGTAAATGTGGCCGGGCTGGAGTGACTCCGGGCGGCCGAGCGGCTCTTTGTGCTCCGCTTGTCTCTGGGCGGAGAAAACAACAGTTCAACAGTCAGCTCCACTTTGAAGTGTGAGGTGAGACCTAAACCTGGTCCAGGATCAGACCTAAACCTGGTCCAGGATCAGACCTAAACCTGGTCCAGGATCAGACCCAAACCGGACAAACTTCAGAATCAACCCTTCATATTGAACCGATACATTTAAAGAACTAAGTCATTTGTTCAAAATAACACTTATTAGTTAATGAGCAGCAATGAAATATAAAAATAGATTAAACAGAACAATCTCACAGTCCAGTAATATTAAAGGTCTAATTATGTCAGCAGGAATCCTATTAATAATAATAATCATGATAATAATGATAAACTTGTCGTCTTCGGCTTTTCTCCTGCTAAAATAAGACAGTAGGTCCTTTTTTATCTGCTGAACAGTCGGCTGATTAGTAGAATTAAAGTGGGAGGCCTAAAAATGTGACAAACAGAAAGAATTCAGACCGATTTGATGGCTCCTGGTGTGTTTGGATGTAAACAGGCCTGAGGGCAGAATCAGCTCTCCACATTCAGACACTCACTGAATTTATGCTCATTTTAGCAGTAAATTTGTTTCTTTTTTGTGTCGCCCTCCATTTCTGAACAGCTGTCATTAAAGGTCATCTTCCACCGCAGCATCATATTTTAGATTTATGGAAAAGCACATGAAACTGCAGAAATGGCGGCTCTTTCTGTTCTTGGTGCTCTGGGCCCAGAAAAAAAGAATCAGATTAATTCTCTCACATTGTTTTCAATGTCCATTTCGGCTAATTAACGAATGTTCAGTCAGATTTTCTGAAACACTCATTTGTCCCTCAGAGGTCCTCCGTCCCCTGATCGGACCGTCAGGACTAACATCACACTGATGATCTGAATATTTAGTCAGAAATCAGTGTGATTTCTCAGTTTTTCCTTTTTGATCAGCTCCCAAAAAATCCAATATTAGTTAGAAGGGGAAAAAAAGACTTTTGAAAGTTGGTTTTCTTATCATCAATAAAGCTTTTAATGATTTAATTTGTGTGGGGAAGAAAAAGGCCGGAGGAGGCTGATACTGAGGCCCATTATCAGCCTTCTTATTTTAAATCGGGCTGTTTTCAGACGCAGCTGAAGTCAAAAACTAAAACAGTCAATAATCCATCTGTCCCAGCAAAGGGCGCTAACTTTGAGACACAGATGGTTGTGTTGAAATTAATTAAAAGACTGTGAGCTCTGATTCAATATTAACACTGAACACACAGCGGTTAACGAAGTGATGTGTCTCTGGTCTCTAAACACACACCGTCTGTGTGTCCTGTCATCGATCAATGGGCCGCATCCAAACTCAAACATTTTAGGTTTGGGGGGAACATCTGTCTGAACTGTGGAGCTTCTGCTCCATTTGTTGGGAAGTAAACACCAACAGTTCGATTCTCAGTGAGAGAAACGAGACGTTAATGAAGGCGTCCAAATTAAAAAGCTCTTCACCCTGAGAGAGAGAGTGCTTCCTGGTTTTACCGACATGGTGAAGTTCAGCCTCGTCTCCTCTGCTGGACTCTGCTTCAGTAAATCAGGCCGTGAAAGAGATTCAGACCTGAGTGACTTTATTTTTAATGGCATCAGACTCAATGGACCTTTACAGCTTTTGGTCGTTTCAGTTGGACTTGGACTGTATAAACTTTGCTGTTGTGTAGTTTAATTTATAAAATGGCAGGTCTTCATTTGTTAATATGCAAACTACAGCTGTCTGATAAATGTGGGGAAACAGAGAGGACAATATTTCCATCGGAGATGTTTTGCTGTAGAAGTGTATCGTAGAGAAGAAAGTAAAATACAAGTTGTATTTCATAACACGAGCAAATGTCCTGAGATCTGGAAAAGAAATGTCAGACATTGAGAAGTTTCTGGCGGGGGCATTTCCTCACTATCATATCCAAATATTTCAGCTGTTGGAGCACAATGTTTTCTAATTTTATCCAAATTTCAGCCTGATTTTTTTTCAGGTTTTTGGACAGAGCTTTCTGTGTCTGAACTGTCTGAACTGACTGAACTGACGACTTTTGTATGATTCATAAAGTTTAGAGTTTTGAACAGATCATTCATTCACCTCCGCCTGCTGGACCTGCTGCGTTGATGACTTTTAACAGTAACAAACCAACACTGACACCATAAATCAATAAACAGGCTCAGTTAATGCAAATCCAGCCGGCAGGTTGTGTATTTGAACAGAGGTGTCTTGGTGAAGACAGCTCAGTCAGCCGGAGCTGCTCGGTTTACAACATATAATATAAAATACTACCACTCCGTGTTCATTCACACTTCTTTTTACACAGACAGTTGATGTGATTTGGTGTCAGCGTATCAAAACACTCAGTTCACGACTGAATTATTAAAAAATTCGAGGTCCTGTATTGTCTATTGTGAGAATGACAGTTTGTTGTTAATCTGTGTTTTACAGACGGGAAGACGAGAACCAAAGACAAGTACCGGGTGGTTTATACCGACCATCAGCGGCTAGAGCTGGAGAAGGAGTTTCACTACAGCAAATACATCACCATCAGGAGGAAGGCGGAGCTCGCCACGGCGCTCAGCCTGTCAGAGAGACAGGTACGCCAGCACACACTGAGCACCATAAAACCATCCCATCGATCAGGATATTGATTTTCAGCCTCCAGCAGATGTTAATGTTCCGTACAGACTGGAGGAGGATACTAAAACCAGCCATCAGGGCTTCTGGAACGTTGTGATGTCACAACGAAGCAGTCACCATAGAGCCAATCAGAAGAGATTGACCTTTAACACCGTTAACTGGAGTTAGTCCACAGCCGAGCTCCTGTTATTTATTTATACATTAAAAGCCTGAACATGATCCAGCCTGCGATTTGGCGCCATTTTGATCTACAAACTAACTTCTGTGACACACGGTTGATGGTGTGACGGTGCACAGAAATATGATCTGATGATAAGTTGATAAGATTAAGTTTGTATGTGTTGTACTGAATCACACTGATAAGTGGTTATTGTGTTGTTCATATTAATTAATGTCAGTTAGTTTCATCTTATTCAAAGAATCCCAAACTTCCCCCTGTCGCAGGTGAAGATCTGGTTCCAGAACCGCCGGGCAAAGGAGCGCAAGATCAACAAGAAGAAGCTCCAGCAGCCGGCCTCCTCCACGACTACGCCCACCCCCCCTACTGGCGGCGGAGGAGGCGGCGCTGGCCTCCATGGAAACAGCAGCAGCAGCGTCACCATGGTGACGAGCAGCAGCGGTAGCAACGGGCTGGTGTCACCGGCATCTCTGTCTTTAAACATCAAGGAGGAGTACTGAGGAGGAGGAGGCGGGACTATCGGATGCTGATGTCGGGGATCAGGACTAAAAACTCCCTCACAGACTGAACATCCCGCCTCCATGGTTGCCTAGCAACAGTACTGTTCCTCCCATCAGACTTGTGTTGCAGATTTGTCCGAATAATCCAAAAGTCAGGATGAAGTGAAGGACTTTGACCTCACACACGTTATCCTGAGTGGAATTTGGGAAAAAAAAAATAAGAAAGGACGAGGTAAATACTTTGTGCTGTCAAGTGAAAATTTTTCATTTCCATTCTTTCAATACTCCTCTTTGTCCGATCTTTCTTCAAGTTCACAAAACTTTATTTGAAATCCCATCGGCAACACCGAAGATAGTGAACGTTTCAAGCTGAAGTAAAGTGAAGCGTGTCAGATATTTCCATGTCATGGGAGGACGCTGCCACAGAAACAGTGACCTGGTCTACAGAGAGCTGGTCCGTCCTGGACCGTGTAGACATAAGAACGATACAGTCCAAAGGTTTCAAAAAAACCAAGATGGCTGACAGAGAAAAGAGTAATCTGTGCCTTTAAAGCTCACAAACCGACAGGTGATCGATCCAGCTTCAGGTTCAGCCTCTGAACTGGGACGTAGTTTAAACATTTCACATCATTAACGGCACCAATCAGATAAAGAATAGATATGAAACTGTCCGACAGTGAGTTTGTTTTTGTTTTTTATCTCTAAAACGTTCAATCAACCGGGATCCTGCAGCTAATCCATTCAATGCTGAAGACACATTTATTAAAGATGGACCTTTTTAATAAATGTTTCTTTGTGTGCGTTGGGTCTTTTAGCTCTGTTTGAAACATCCAACTGTAAAATTAGACCATACAGACCTGCTTTGTTTTCCCTTCTGCTCCACATTCATAAATTCACATCAATAAATGTCCTGTAAATGTTAATGATTTTGCCCTCAGTCTTTGCCATGTGTATATTTGAAATGTAATTTGTATTAAAAGCAAAAGTTGTTATTGTAAAGAGATCACTGATGTTTTTACTTCAACTTCAACATCAAGTTTTCTGCCATCCAACCAAAAGAAGAGGATGAATACTCTGAAGCACCAAACCGTCAGGACTGGCGTCAAAACCAGAAAAAGGAAAACGATTGATTGGCTCTGAAAGCATTCAACAAACTAGTCGATCCGTTACCTTGTTGTTGAAGCTGTAGCTTAGATCACACCAGAGGTTGTTCCACGTCTTCGGGACAGACTGGAGGAGACAGGAGCTCGCCTTAGTTTGTGTTTCCACCTCTGGAGACAGATGCTAAAGTTTGTAGCTGAACTCATGATTCCTAAATATGCTGCTAATGCTAAGGCTAATGCTAGCTTAGTAACAGCATCAAAACTTTAATTGCTTTAATTAAGCTTTAATTGCATAATGAAGATGTGTCTGTCTACTGAGGTCACATTAATCTGACGGATCTTCATTCAGCTCAAGAGCCTTTTTTCTTTCAACTTTGTCAAAGTTTGTCATCACAACTTTGAGGTTAAATAAAATGATGCAAAAGCAACATTAATAAAACAAGCTGCTGATCTGAGCAGAAACAGAACAAGCTAGCAGAGACCAAAATCAGAGAGAGACGGTGAAATAAATAGAGTTACACACAAGAAACACACAGAAACACATACAGATACATACACACACACACTAACACATACACATTTGCTAATTGATGCAGCAGTTGAGGTGTGGTGTCCAAAGGGCAAAGAGGAGCACTCGGCAAACAGAGCACAGAATCCAGCTATCTGCTGTAATGTGTGTGTGTGTGTGTGTTCATGCCTCTTCTCGCAGACCTTTGTCCTTCTCTTCCCATTTTGCCTCCATCAACAGTCATATCTCAACACTGATAGACTATCAGCAGTGTGTGTGTGTGTGTGTGTGTGTGTGTGTGTGAGACAGATATTTGCAGTCTGTTGTCTTTGAACTTGAGGTCAATAAAAAAATGTAAAAACTTGTTTCTTAAAATTACAAAATTTAGTATGTTAATTTATGTGTGTGTGTGTATGCATTAGGAATTATTTACCTAATAAATAAGTCCAATTGGAAACCACAGAATAAAAGAGGCCCCAGGATTGAGCCCTGGGGAACGCCTCCTGGATTTAGGGTTCCAGTTAGAAGGGGATGTTGATGTTGATGGTGTACCTTTTTGGGAACGGTCTCCTTTGGCCCAGGTCTGACTCCCAGACCTCAGCGGGACCTTCCTGGGAAACATCTGACGATTGTGGACTCATGAAGACCACAACAGACTTGCAGACTTGAAGAGTCGACCTGAGGCTCAGACTTCACCTGATTTTTTTCAGAAAATCAACTGGAATCCACAGAAATGTTAGGATGATCATGTAAATGGATCAATTAAAAGTATCAGGTCTGAGAAACACATCGGGGCTTCAACGCTGACGGTGAAACATTTAGATGTGGTTTCATTTTGTTGACCTTTCAGCTGAGTGAAGACAGTGGACACTCCCAGCTCCACTTGATCCGTCTTGATAAAATATTATAATCTGGATGAATAGGAAAGCTGGCAGTGTGCCCATGACCATAAAAAAACTAACTAGGATACAAACTGGAACTTGTAGGTCACAGTGTGATCTGGTCTCTCACGCAAGGGCTGAATTCATTTAATTTAATGACTTTACACTCTGATATATATGCCAAAAACCAACTGCGTGTTGTGTCTGAACTTTCTAACTTCCCAGTTCAAAGTCTTTTGATTTATAAATTTTTAAAATAAACCTGACTTCAGTGATAAACTGATCAGATCTGGATCAGCCCGACTCTCTGACTCCTTCTCTGTTAATCCGTCCGTTCTCATCCTCCATCTTTCATAGTGACATCTGGAGTCACGTCTCTACACCGGGCGCTCCTATTGGCTCCGCTGGGTGATGTCACAGCCAATCAGAGTCTCTGGATCATTCCTGTATGTTTCTGAGTTTATTGTGTTGACAGAATAAAGACAATCTGACATTTGGAGCTGATTTTTCATCATGAATGAGCAGAAACAGCCCAAACACATCAGAGGAACTTTTCTGTGGAGAAGAAGGAAACATTCAGAGTGTTTGTAGTTAGTTTGCTGTAAAATGTGATGGCTCAGAGTGTTAACTGATACGTTTTGTCTGTCAGACACTCACACGTCTTTTGTTGTCTTAAGTTTTGTGAATAAAATTGTGTCAATGTCGTGAGTAGCAACTGTTGTCCTTGTGTCTTATTTGTGAGTAAACAGTGGGAAATGAGAGCAGTGCTGCTCGGCCTCAGCCTCCTCACCACCATAAACTTTATTGGGGGGTTGGACGCAGTAAAATGATTTCACCACAGAGACATAGCTATGTTTGTTGAGGAGGCGTGATGAGCCTTGATAGCAGCGAGTTTGTTTGTTGTATTCTCCTGCAAGTAGAAGAAAAAACAAAGAAACCCAAGAAGAACAGGTATTCTCTGGTTCTCATATTAATTCAGTTAAAGTCTCAAAGCTCTCAGTCTGGATTCAGAAAGTGAACCTTAAAACCGGCCATCAGGACTTCTGGAACGTTGTGATGTCACAACTTAGCACGAGTCAGAAGTCTGGTCAAAGATTTTGCTTCCTCTCCGAAGAATGACAGCTCATAAACAAACACGTGGACCTAATACGTCATTATTGTGTCATAATTTTATACCTGATGAGTTAAAGACTCTGTCCTGCCAGCCAATCAGAGGAGGCCTGACTGAACCTGAGAACAGGTGATACGCTGATCTTTAAAATCTGAGATGTTTGAATTGGTGATTAATCTGAACTGCAGTTTCAGCGGTAAACTGCAGCTCTGTGTGGAGCTCTGTTAATGACGAACAACATCCTCGCCTCTTATCACCGAGGTCAAATGTTCACCTGACAGCCAATCACAGGCCAGCAACAGGTCGCCAGTGAAACAGGCAAACCTGCAAAATGAAAAATAATATGTCTTTTATTCAACAAAAAAACAGAAGCCATAAACTCCAAAGTTTTTTACTTCCTTTCTGTTTTTCGCAGAAATGGCTGACCATCAGAAGAACGGAGGTCCGAACATCCTCCATCTCTGCTGTCTTCTTTTCTCTGACATTACTTTTATTTGTACTTCTAGAAATTTCTGCCTCAGTGTGAGTGTTTGAGGAGAGACTCCTCTGAGGACGACATGACTATCTGACTGAGCACGGCGGCCATTTCAGGGCAACTTTCATCTCTCCCAAACAAAATGGCTGACGGCAGAGCGGAGCAGAAAGCCGTCAGGACTCACGTGTAACGCTGTTTCACACCTGAACGAAAAACAAGATTAAATATTGCAGCTGAAGTAAAAGTTTAACTGCGACGGTTTGGTCTCCTCACATCATATGAAATGTGTTTGGAGCCTGTCAGAGTTCGTCTCTGTTCACAGAGACAATAATTCAAGCAAATAAAAGGAAAAAGTGCAAATAACTCTCTCCACTTGTCAACGTCCATAAACGCCGAGGGAATCATCCCAAGCAGCAGCTCATCCAGACTTACAGCCACGTTTATGGGCCATTTTACCATAAACTTTCATTTACAATATGCTTACTGCCCCTAATACCCCCCTGTATTGGCCACATTGATTGTGGATAAACAGTGGAGTTGTAAAGAAGCAGTGTAGGAACGGTAGTGCGCCGTAAAGGGCAGATAATACTGAAGACATGACGGAGACTACTGGTATTCCTCCAAACAGCTGAAGAAAATGAGTCCCTGAAGCTGCTGTACCACTGATTTGATCCAGAAAAATAAAGGTTGGATGAAAAAACTGAAGAGCAGCCACTGAAACTAAATAAACCATTTAATAATAAATGGCATTCAATTTAGAGACACAAAAATGTACATGATTAAAAATAATTAAAATTTTATGGATTAATGAAACAATTAAATGTTTTGCTGTTTAATGAGATGAGACTAGACAATACATTTTTCATATAAAAAATAGGAAATATTAATTTTTCTTTTAAGGTTGATATGAACAGAATTCAACAATATTTAAATTTGCAATTAAAAACTTTACCAATAGAATGAGTTCATACATTTGATATGACATCTCCTCGTGAGTGTGTGAAATAAAAGCAGCAGTATATTCAGATGAAATGAGCAGTTTTATGAACAGAGATTATCTAAACTGCTGCAGCTCCATTAACCTACATCACACATTTAAGTGTCTCCTCTTATCAACTCAACCATTTCAATCAAGTCAAGTTTATAATATTGGCATGATGACACAATTCACTGATATTTATAATTATTTTACTGCCTGTAAAGTGAGAATTAGTTTTACCTCGGGGCAACAAAGCTCCATGTCAACACTGTGAGACTTTATTACCACAAATGTCTGATTGTTTATATGTCAATAATATTTTTACTGTCTAAAAAAAAAACTGAAAAAGTTTAGACAAACACAAAATATAAAATGGAATTTTATGTGAAAGAATTTAATCCTGAGAATTTAAAGAATCCTAATGAGGACTAAATAAAAAAATCTAAATTAAAATATATTTTACTTTTTGTGGAATTTTACATAATCCATGAAGCATAAATAATAAATAAACGTGCTGGATTTAAAAAAAAAGATTAATGATAAACTAATTACATAGAATTGTATTAGAAAATTAAATACCTTTGAAATATTAAATGTTCTACTTAATTTTTTTGTAGAATTTCCCTAATATGATAAATTTAATAAGATAATTATGGTGAAAGTCTGATGAAAACGTTTCCTCTGAAAAATATTTTTTTTACATTCATTTACATTTACATTACATTTGCATACATACATTTCACTCATAAACTGTTTTTCCTCTGAAGCAGAATCACAGTCCGCTTTATTGCTTTGTGGAGCCTCCAAGGTATTTTGTTTGGATCCTAATAGTAATTATTATTATTAATTTAATAATTATTGTATATTGATAGTTAGTAAAAAATGTTCAGAGTTCAGTCATGTCCAAAAGGCCAAAGGTGAAAACTCCTTGTTGGTCTGAAACTTTTCATACTGAACTTCTGCTTCATTTGTTCGGTTGTCAGCTTTGGGAACGAGGAAGGAGAAGTTTTTCATCCACATCCAGAGGCCATAAACAACGTTGGCACGTGAAGTGTTGAATGAATAACACAACGTTTGAGGAACAAACTGCAGCTCAGACATTTTTATAAAAAGAATATTTACACAGTGTTTGTGAAGGGAACCTCTTGTGGGTTTTTAACATTTACGATATATCCAGAAAAAGATGACGTTGAACAGAGACGACACTTTAACTGGGAACTTTCAGGTTTCGATAAACTTTGTCTGTTGCCAGGGCGATGTGAGTGGTTGCCATGGTATCACTCAGGGTTAAAGGGTGACCACCATATTTACAGAAGTTTACTGACTATTTAACGTGACAAAGACAACGAGCCAAGAAAATTTCAAAATGAAATTTAGATTTTAAACATTAAATGAAATAATAATGAAATAAAAGCAGACGGCCGCAGAGGGAAGTGACAACACGATGTCGTTAAGTGCAAACAAAGTTCAGCTTTGTCAAAATTCACCAATTGTTCATGGAAAGGTTGAAATGCATTGTGGGAATTATGGTTAATGTTTTAATTCGGTTTCGCTGAAAGAGAGTTTCTTGTTGTCTGAAAGACAGAACCAGATATTTTCTAAAACTCTCGTTAGAACAACATTAAATTTGATATTGAAAGTAAAATTTAGAAAGTGGAGATCAGAGTGAGGTGACAGCATAAACGGCTGAAATGGATAAAGATAACTGTTCAGGTTTTGTTTTCACTGCTGACGAACATCTGTTCAGTCACCGAGCTGTGCGTCTCCTCCCTGCCTTACCTTTCCCCCTCATTAACCTTCGTCCTGTTGATAGCGTCGAGGTTTCGACATCTGATTCTTCTCCAAGTTCATGTTTGATAAAAGCCAAAGAGGCACAGATTCTTCTTCTTCTTCTTTTACTGACTTCCTGAAGAATCGCAGCACAAACAAAAGTCTTCATGTACGAAACGCCACAATGTCACATTTAAATCTGACACTTTGGACGGAATCTGATTTGTTCAGTCGTTAGTTAGGCTGAAAAAGTGAACTATGGGAAATGGTGAGTTTATGGTTTCAAGTCTTCAGTACAACACGATGTTCATTTTTTAAATGATGACAAGAGACGATCTGACACAAACTCACCTGGAGCAGCAGGACGGTCCAGGTGAGTCCAGGTGGGACGTCAGGATACAGAAACATCAGTGATTAGTCCTGAGTTTCATCCACACAACACATACACACTACACAACACACATACACTACACAACACAACACACCACACACCACACACACCACACCACACAACACACACACACACACACACACACACACAACACAACACACAACACACCACACACCACACAACACAACACACACACCACACACACACACAACACACCACACACACACACACAACACACACACACACACCACACAACACACCACACACACACAACACACCACACACACCACACACACACACACACAACACACCACACACACACACACACTACACAACACACATACACTACACAACACAACACACCACACACACAACACACATACACTACACAACACAACACACCACACACACAACACACATACACTACACAACACAACACACACACACACACACACACAACACACCACACAACACAACACACACACACACACACACAACACACCACACAACACAACACACCACACACCACACAACACAACACACACACAACACACCACACACACACACACACAACACATACACACACACACACCACAGACACACACAACACACCACACACACACACACAACACACACACACACACCACACAACACACCACACACACACACAACACACCACACACACCACACACACACACACACAACACACCACACAACACACACACCACACACACACACACCACACAACACACCACACACACACACCACACCACACACACACACAACACACACACTACACAACACACCACACACACACCACACACCACACAAACACACACACACACACCACACAACACACACACCACACAACACAACACACCACAACGCACCACACACACACAACACACACCACAACACACATACACAACACACACACACACAACACACCACACACACACAACACACACACACCACACAACACACCACACACACACACACACACAACACACCACACAACACAACACACACACACACACACACACAACACACCACACAACACAACACACCACACACCACACAACACAACACACACACAACACACCACACACACACACACACAACACATACACACACACACACCACAGACACACACAACACACCACACACACACACACAACACACACACACACACCACACAACACACCACACACACACACAACACACCACACACACCACACACACACACACAACACACCACACAACACACACACCACACACACACACACCACACACACACACAACACACACACACCACACCACACACACACACAACACACACACTACACAACACACCACACACACACCACACACCACACAAACACACACACACACACCACACACACACAACACACACCACAACACACATACACAACACACACAACACACAACACACCACACATACACAACACACACACACACAACACACCACACACACACAACACACACACACCACACAACACACCACACACACACACACACACCACACAACACACACACCACACAACACAACACACCACACACACACACAACACACACCACAACGCACCACACACACACAACACACACACCACAACACACATACACAACACACACACACACACACAACACACCACACACACACACAACACACACACACCACACAACACACCACACCACACACACATACACCACACGTACACCACACACACACAACACACACACATACACCACACGTACACAACACACACACAACACACACACACACACCACACCACACAACACACACGCACACACAACACACACAACACACACACACACACAACACCACACAACACACACACAACACACTCATACACATCAAAGCGGCCCCTCCCTGCTGTTTCAGCCATCGAGGCTCCAGAGGTTTGTGATTGTGTCTGCACTAATCTGTGTGTGTGTGTCACTGTGTACCTTTGTCATAATCTCATAATTTGGCCTTTCACACATAAACAGTGGTGACATGTTAACGACGCTATTAACCTCTGTCTTACTTCACTCCTTGTTGAAACACATGGGGGTCAAAGGTCATGACCCAGAGTTGACCAAAGACAGATCACACCTCCGAGCTGCTGCTTGCTAAAAATGCTAATGCTAAGAAAGAGGGGTGGGGGCATGGGGGGAGACAGTCTCTTCCTGGCTCTCACTTCCCGCCATTGTTATATCCAGACTGCACCTGTGAAGTGTGAACTTTAACATCGGGATGATTTGAAGGAGAAAGCGAACATGAAGGGGGAACCTGGCAACAGAAGAACAAACCGACAAGCACCGTCGCTGTCTCCTGCACAGTTACAACCTGATTCTTTGGAGGGAAAAACTTTGTCAATTTAAATTGTTTAGAAAGACGAAAAAAATAAAAGTGAATTCATATTCATTGTGTTTGTGCGTTTAGAGCCCATTTCCTCTGATGTTTGTGTTTCACTAGTCTATCTGTTTTGTCCAATTGTGGCCACCGTACAGTGTAAAATTTCACTGATGTTTGAAACTGGTATGCAAATATAACATACATAATATTTGCACATATGAAAATGTAGCTATATATTAGATAGAAAATAACAAACATAATAATTATACACAAAGAATTAGAAACACTCCTGACTTATCTGTCGAGGATAAACAGAATGTCTGAATGTAGAACTTTATACATATGCTTCATGTGTCTCTGCAGTCAGATGTGTGTCACTTCCTGATCACTTTGTCCTTGTTTACAACTCTGAGGGACGAGCAGAGCTGCAGAGGCCGACTGGCCGTAAAGGTTAATCATTTTAAAAACACACTGCGGCGCACAGTCGGAGAGGTGTCATGGTTCTCATGGCTTTATGGCGTGGATGTGTGTGAATATGTCCATAAACGCCGCAGGTAAACACGAGGCTAACGCTGCCGCCGAAGAGCTGGTGAAGGGCGGTTGGTGGGAAACGCAACATGTTTCTCTTTGTCACCAAACACGCGCGTCAGCTTCACCTGCATCACTAATGTCATCTGACAGTACAGGGGTCAAAGGTCAGGGGCCACTAACTACCATGTTAATGTGAAGTTCACTTTGATGCAGCTCTCTGGGGGTTAGTTAAAGGACATCCTGTAACTTACATGTTGCGGCTGCTGTTTGACTGCTGTGAGTCAACAGTTTTATCAGCTGGACCAACTCCGTCCCCTCATCGTCTCTCAATCTCAAGTCTTCTGGGAATCTTAGTCATCAGAGAAGTTGCGGCGCTTTTTCTTCTGAAGGTTGTGTTTGCTGAAGAAGAGATAAGACTCGATACAGAGCATCTTTTATGACTACTGAGAAGATCTTCTATCAGATCAGCTCACAACAGCCACCAGTGTGAAGCTTGTTTTTGTCTCTGATATCTTCACCAACTGTGACTGTTCCTGAAGTCCAGCAGGCGTTTCCCTGCAGACCTGCAGAGTCTTCCTCTTCGTGGTTTTCTTTCACAGAACAGAATTTATGTTTTGGCTACACATTTTCTATGAGAACATGTTAGATAAAGGCCAAGTGTACACACCTCAATCTGTGAGACTTCAGCGCCAGCTTCAGGCGTCCTGGTGTTTCTTCTCACTCTGTCCCTGCAGGAAATAGGATTAAAATGATTATATTTGATGAAAAATAACAGTAGTAATTATAATATTAATAAAGTATTTTAGGGAGTTAGTATTTACCTTGCAGTTAACAAAAAGATGGAACAAAATATTCCATGATATGACCTGGTGCTGTTGTTGCCACAGCACGGATGTTATGACAGCGCTGCAAAAGATGTTTTTATTTTGGACAGAATCTAAAAGAAGAAGATTAACTTTTGAAGTATCGCGTGGTTTGGGACGATAATCTTGCTCTGGCCGGTGGGGGTCGCTAACGTCAGTGAGCGGAAACAACAGAAGAAGAAGCAGCAGCAGCAGAAGAAGAAGAAGAAGAAGAAGAAGGCGGCGGCGCTGCTGCAGCAGGAACATTAAGATGTCTGCTCCGAAAACCATCCCGAAGGATGCTCAGGTAACCACGGTGAAGGAGTCCGGGGGTTTATTCCGGTTCCTGCAGGCTGGCCGGAGTTGGTTCTGTCGGTAACGGAAACATCTATCCGGGCCACCGAATGACAGTTAGCCTAGCTGCTAACATTAGCATCGGACCACCGTTCACATCAATGGCGACCAGCTAATGTGTTAGCATAGCCGGCGGTTGGTTGTTGTTTCTTTAAATATCATCAGTCAGTTTTATCGGAGAGTTTGGAGCAGAGGGAAACAGATCTCCAGGTCCCGGATCCGTTTCTCTGCTCCATCTCTATGGGTCACATCCCAAAGGGGGTCCACCGGATCCGGATCTGTTAGCAGATCAATACCCAGTGAGAGTGACCGGATCCAGATGATGTGTCTGTATCTGGTCTGGGGCTCTGATGTCATCGTGTTGTTTGATAAAAGGTGATGATCCAGATCCTGAAGGACATGGGGATCACAGAGTACGAGCCCAGAGTCATCAACCAGATGCTGGAGTTCACCTACAGTGAGTACAAAGAAGTTGTCAAGATTGTATTGAAATCTATGGGAAATGTCCCCACATCAACCTTCATTTAAGAGGTCCAGGACTGTTTTGGTCAGAGCAGTGCAAGTCAGATCCTCGCCCAGCTCTAAATGTTTTGTTTGTTTTTTTTTTTCCTTTCCACACTAAGGATACGTCACAACCATCATCGAGGACGCCAAAATCTACGCCACACACGCCAAGAAATCCAACGTGGATGCTGATGACATCAAACTGGCGATCCAGTGTCGCATGGATCAGTCGTTCACTTCGCCGCCACCACGAGATGTAATCGCCTGTAAACGTACTGTGATCATGTGTTGTGTCAGCCTTTTCTAGGGATGTTCTGATTGTTTTCCTGTTCAGTTCTTGTTGGAGGTTGCGAGGCAGAAGAACCAGACTCCTCTTCCTCTGATTAAACCCTACACTGGACCTCGACTCCCACCGGACCGCTACTGTCTGACCGCCCCCAACTACAGACTAAAATCTATCCAGAAGAAGGTACAGACACTCCGTCCATCTTCACCTTCAGCTTGTATCCTTCTGTCCTCCTGTTCAACTCCACCTCTGGACTCTTCTTGCTTCCAGGTGTCGTCGTCTGCTGGGAGGATATCGGTGCCTCGTCTCAGTGTTGGTGCCGTCTCCAGCAGACCGTCCACGCCGACGCTCGGTGAGTCTCATCCTGCACCTCGGGTTCAGGTTGAATCAGATCAAGTTGTGCATTGACAAACTAGGCCAGTGTTCCCGTCAGTACTTCCTGCTGTGACCGGTGTCTCCTCCGCAGGAACGCCGTCTGTCCAATCTGTCACCACTAAAGTGGGAACACCAGTATCTCTGACGGGTCAGAGATTCACAGTGCAGATCCCTCCGCCCTCTCAGACAACCACCACCAAGACCAGTAAGAATATCTGCCTCCTCCCAGTCTGACAATAAATGTATTTACATTTGGTGTCGACATCTGGGGACCGTTCAAAGATGTTTGAGTTCGTTATTTTTGTAGGTTTTTTTAACAAGAAAAGTGTAAAATAAAAAGAATGAATCAATATAAAAACCTTTTTTCTTCGTTGTCTTGACAGCCACGCCGTCCACACCGGCTGTCTCCAACGTCCTCATCAACCCGTCACTGATTGGCTCCAAGAACATCCTCATCACCACCAACATGGTGTCGCAGAACACGGGCGGCGAGTCTCTTAAGAGGAAGCATGAAGATGACGACGACTACGACGCTTTATGACGGCGAGACTGACGAAGCCTGTTTGTAGAATAATGTTTTTCATAATCTTAAAAAAAAAAAGTTTTCTAGAACATATTTAACCATTTAGAGCTTCCACCTGTTCATACTGGGAATTTACCAGTGACACCAATCTGCTCCGCTGGGAAAGCTGCTCTGATGGATTCAATAAACCGCTTTCACACAAAAATAAGTTGTCTGTTTTCACATCACAGTTGTGGGAGGAGGAGACTGAGCCCATGATCTTGGTGAGAAGGAGGGACATTTTCCCATAGAATTCAATAGAGTCTTCCTTCTTTATAACCTGTGGAGTCGCCCCCTGCTGGTCAGTAGACAGAATGAAACAAGCTAACTACATAATCAGGGCACACAACAGCAGTGTCTGTTAGTTCATTTTACCTTTAATAATAAAAAGAAAACTAAAATAGAAATCTCAAAATAAAAAATACATGGCAAAAACAATAGACTCTTCAATGATTATGAGAATAATCATGGTCGCAAATGATGATACAGTATAAGTAATAATTATAGTCACAATAATAATAATAATAATAATAATCAGAAGCATAATAATGGTAATTCTATCTTTTCTGGCGTGAGTCCACCAGCAGAAATCACCTTCTGTTTTATAGACATTATGGTAAAAGCATCGCACAGGCCGGGGCGTGGCACTTGTCAAAATATTTTCACACTTAGCAAAGTTACCCCACATATGCACGACAAAATAAAGACAGAATCACAGCTCGTACGATTCACAGCACTGCTTGGAAAAATTAATCTG
The DNA here is from genome assembly GCF_900963305.1 of Echeneis naucrates. Lineage (NCBI taxonomy): Eukaryota > Metazoa > Chordata > Actinopteri > Carangiformes > Echeneidae > Echeneis > Echeneis naucrates. Next base: position 509,484 of record NC_042524.1, on the reverse strand, counting down.
AAATGAAAAACATGCTCTGTGTTGGTTTCTTCCCCTCCAGGTCTAGATCAGACTGACTGAGGGACGGGGAGGGGGGGGGGGGGGTTGGCAGTTATTGATTTCAAAACACAAGTGGGTGTAGCACAACAAACAAATTTGAAAATTAAATGAAAAATGAAAGTGCTCCTGTGTTTGTTTTTTGTTTTTGTTTTTTTGTTTTTTTTTTTGGGGGGGGGCTGGTAAATTAAAACAGATTTGACAACACAGACATGTAACGAACATCTGATAGAGTGAGGATAAACAAAGCTGCTGAAATCCTTCACGTCAGGAACATTAACATTAAAATGAAAACATGGCTGATGGCGAGGGGCGGGGCAGTGAGGGGAAACACTGGTGGTTTACTTCAATCAAATCGCTCTCTCTCTCTTGGCACTAATTTGAGACAGAATTTGGTCAAATTCAAACATTTGAGGAAAAGCTTTTGGATTTGGGAAATAGTAATTTTGTAAGTCAACAATTAGACGACGATAATTGTCAAACTTAATTCTATTTAAAAAAAAAATTTAAAACTGAAGGCAAAAAGCTGAATTTTGGTTTTGTGCAACAAGAACTCACATTTCAAGGATGGAATCAAAACATCTGAAAAATGTGACTTTTAGATAAAACATTTTTTGGATAAACCAAAGTTCAGTTGTACAAGAATAAAAAAAAAACAAAGTTTATTCATTTAAAATCAGATTTTGGAGGTCGTCCTAACTGCAATGAGCTTTTTCTAGTTTCATCCTTCGTATTCAGTTTTCCGGCGTTACAGTAAAATGACCCAATTATCTCTCAGCTGTGAAAATAATGTCAAGTTTTATTTTTCCTACTTACAGTTTCACTGCTGAGCAACAAACAAATCTACATTTCAGCCTCTCTTTAAAACTGTTGGCAAAGTGAGCAGGAAAAGGCACAAAGAGACGACAGTTATTAAATTAGACAACATGAATAAATTTGTTTGGATTCGAATCAGAGACGATAAACCACAGAAAGCAGCATTTCCCCTCCACAGTTTGGTGGTTTAAACCAGGATTCAGTCCATTCAAGTCCACCGAAGAAGAAAGAGGTCAAGAACACATTTTGGACTTCAGAATCAAATCCACGTTAACAGAAACCAGATCCGGGTTTAAGTAACGAAACCAGAAACCTGATTTAAATGCCTCCACAGCTGGAGCAGCGACAGGCTGTTTCTCTCTTACTGTCAACAAAAAGACACAAAACTAACAATAAGAACAACACACTGTTTCTGAAGCCCGACGCCGCACAAATAATCAAAACTCTAATTTCATCCTCTGGAAAAAGTTCTGGAGACAACAATCGACAGTCACATCCTCAAACCGGCTACACTTCCTTTACATTAGACGTGTTCTGTCGAGGTTAAATTCTTATCCACTAGATGGCATTATCAGACCCAAATACGCCAAACATCCAAGTTAGGATCTTTTTTTTTTTTTTCCCCCACACCATTTGGACTTTTATTTAGAGAATTTGTAATCTAAATGTTCTAATTCTGTCGAATCCTTTGTTTCAAAACTTTGGTGACAAAACGTAAAAACATCAATTTGTGATGTGGTTCTTAAGGATCCAGATTTTGGTTTTGATGACAGTAAGAAAAATTCTGAACTGAAAGATGAAGACTCAGTCAATCAAGGCTGGAATGGTTCTTCCAAAAAAAGTAAAAATTATAAGACACAAAAAACATTTTACAAAATGGACGAAGGGAGGGAGGTGGGGGCGGGGTGTAAGTTCAAAGAGCGGGAGGTTGGATGCTGGTGAAATCAAACTTTAGTCGCTTGTGTAAGACTGTGTGCGTGTGCGTGTGTGTGTCCTCCCTTTGCGGCCATGATGTAAAAAGCATCTACAGTTTTGACTCAAAGGAAAAGAACGGCGACCATCACTGAACACAGACCTCGACTGCTTGTAGAAGATTATTTTTTCTATGTTTCAAATATATATCCTGTTTGTACAAGACGCTAATTGAAAAATGGCGGCGGCGGCGTGACGAATGGCTGAAGCAGGAGAGGAGGACCCCTTCCCCTCCCCCACCCATCCAAACATGCCCTCATCATCCCCTCCATCTGGGAATGTAAGATGGAGACTGTGTGTGTGTGTGTGTGTGTTTTGAAGCAAGCATATGAAGGGTTGACGAGCTCCTAGCAGTCCTCGTCTTTGTCGTCCACGACGCCTTTGAGCCGCAGGCGGGCGAAGTCCTCGAAGACAAAGTCGTCGTCCTGGGAGATGCTGCTGAGGATGGAGAAGGTTCAGTTATTGATCATGTATTTACCTGTCATCATCACCATTGATCCCCAGGTCCCGCCCACCTGGACACACCGTCCAACACCTATAACACATATGTCTTCCAATGGACATCAAACTGTCAAAACAAACGACTGGTGAAGTCAGAATCGGACCTTTAATGTGACATTTCGTCACTCATCAGGTGTGAAACTCACTTTGTGTCGAATTCTATCAAGTTGGTGTCGATGGGGGGGTCCATCTCTGGAACAGCTGTAAAAAAAACACACACACACACACACATATTAGCATGTCACCTCACCGTTTTCATGGAAACCAACACTTTTCTTGATAAAGAACAAATATGGAAGCAGCTGAGGTCAGTGAGGTCATCATCCAGCTCACCCTGTAGGCGGAGCCACAGAATCGAAACACAAACAGTCAGATAAGCAAAATAAACTGGGAGTTTCCCTTCATTTTGGGGTGTGGCCTCACCTGACTGTGGGCGGGACACCGGCGGCTCCACAGGTTTAGGATGCATCAGGATGAAGGGCAGCTCCACCGACACATCTCTGAAAAAAAAACAGACACACACACAGAAACAAACACACACACACACACACACACACACAGTCAGCCCAACAGGAAGTTGCCCTGATTCATCAACACACCAAGTTTGTGTAAGACCAGAATACGACATACGACTCTGGTCCAGTTTGAGCCAGGTTTTTATTTACAGGTCCATTCCTGATTTAATATGGTCAGAACCGGTTTAAAGCAGATTACATTTAATCTGAACCGATCATGTTGTGCACAGCCAGTTTATTTAAACATTTCAACCATTTAAAAACAGCTTTGAGTTATTTATTTTCAATCAGTTAAACAGTTTAAATCCACTTTTGTTTCATTTCAGTCGGTTCCAAACTAACCTAACCCAGTTCATCATCGGAACCAGTTCATTTAAACCTGTTTCTCACTAAACCAGGCTGTGTGTTCATGTTTTTGTGGACCGGAGACCGTCAGTCACATTTACCTCTCCAACAGGCCTCTCAGCAGCCTGAGGGGGGGGGTACACAAAAAGCCAAAAAACACAGAGGGAGATGAAATGAAGAGCAGGAGGCAACAAGTTCACAACAAACTACAGAAAACTACTGCAACAAGCAACAAGTGCGTAGATGAAGCAGGAGTCTGAGGCTGAGCTGGACTAAAACCTTTTCTACGTGAATCCTGAACTAATTCAGTCCCGCTTTAGAGCCCCAACGCTTCATCAAGCCAAAAGCCCGAAAATCCCGTGATGATATTAACAGGACGCACTAAGGCTGCTAGGACAGGAAGTGATGTAGGCCAGGTGGGAGGGTGTGTGTGAGTGTGTGTGGTACCCTCCACGTGAGACCACCAGCTTCACTTTGACTCTGTAGGAAACCAGGATGCCCAGAACCTCTTTGTTGGTGATGTCCTTCACACTGCAACACACAACAGGACAGTCAGTGGTCATGTGACTGCACACATCTGTGTGTGTGTGTGTGTGTGTGTGTGTGTGTGTGTTTTACATGGTGGAAGAGGCCAGGTTGGTGTCTTCATGTTTGAGTTTGCCGTCCAGGGCGAGGCCTCTCTTCTCCCTGTTCTTGTCGAGCGTCGGGGTCAGAGTGTAAACCTTACAGAAGGTGGAACTGGACGACACCTGGTCACTGTGGAGACCACACACTGCTGTCAATCAAACTGTTCAGGTTAACCCCGCCCACTCCACTGACTGACCTCAGATCAGTTAGAGCCAGACATCACGTCTTCACTGGGCTTAGCTAACCAGCTAATGTCACAACAAAACAGGTTTTAACTGAAATCTGCTCTATTTTAACCCTCAGAGAGGAACGTAAAACTACACTGACATCAACCTTTCAAAATAAAATATAGACTTTAAACACAAGATATTCATATTGACCTTTGACCCTATGACTGTCCCACAGGACAACAGGTTGACTGGGACTTACTCTGCCTCCAGCTGAGCCACAGGACATTTATATTGGGCAGTACTGAACAGGCAGATGTCTGCATACTGACGCACTGAGAGGGGAGAGAGGGACAGGTGAGCGTTAAACTCAAAGAGAATGATGGACTTTCACAATAAAAGCTGGAACAGGAGTAGTCTAGTGACAGGAGACGGAGACGTACCGGAGATCTTGACCCTCTTGACGGTCTTGGTTGAGTTGTTGGTGACATGGACGTTGACGCTGATAGGCTCCCCGTGATAATACAACTACACAACAACACATGAGATAGACACATTCACTCCTGTGAACTAGCCAATGCTGTTTGTCAGAGGTCACGTGACCCAGCAGGTGGCGGTCCCTGATTTCATCACCTCCTTGTCCAGAGAAGCCTCCAGGTGCAGGGATCTGTCCGACATCAGAAAGCTGCGAGTCGTCTCCACCATGGGCTGAGGGCCAGGTTTCTCTGGAGCGTACTGGACCTTCCGGATCACCAGACGCACCGAGTTCCTGTTCAGACAGAGGAAGGAAAGATCAGGTGCTGCAGCAAAACCAGGTCCACAACCAGGACTGACAAATCCCCCCTGCTGCCTCAGGTTCTCTAGTCTCACCTCTTGTGAATCTTCTCTTCTATTGACTTAGCACAGAAAGCTCTGATCTCAAAGTCGACCCCGCAGGCCTGAGGAGAGACAAGACCAGCTGTCAGGACCCCCTTTCTGCTGGGACACAGTCCAGCTGCTGGACCAGAGTTTAGTTGCTTTTAAAAGCATGAATGTGTTTTAGTTTGGGGTGTGTGCATACTTTCCCAGTGTCCTCTGGGCCCGGCTGTAAAGTGACTGAGCAGGGAAGGTTCTGAGGGATCTGGGAACAAAAAGAGTCATTAAGCATCGGGGACTCATCTGGACCTGAGACCAGCTACGGTCCAGCACCTCACAGATCAATGTGATGACTTGAAGACAAGTGAACTCAATTATTTCTCATCTGAGGATTTGGAAACAGATGAATGAATGATGAAAATAATCAATAATTTCACTTCAGAGCATCATCATTATAGAGGACTGGACCGGGTCTGAGCTGGATATCCCAGGTCCTGGTTCAGGGATCTGAACTGAGACCAGGGCGTGGACTCACAGTGAAGTAGAAGGGATGTGCGTGTTGTCCAAGCTTCTTCAGCAGCCTCTCCTGCAATCGGCTGTTTGGTTTCCTCTCCTCCGGTACTGGCGGGAAGGCCTGGGAGGGTGGGGTGTTATCAATACCACATCTTCTCTGACTCTGCCCACAAACCCTCATCAAGATTTCATCACATTCTAAAGCCGCTCAGATGTTTGTGTGTAAAACCCTCAGTGACAGAATTTAACCAGCATTTAATGAGTCCAACTGTCCCCGATGTAACATGATGTCATCAAGTTGGACCAATTGGCGGTCTGGACAGGAAGTGGCAGAGGGTGGTGGTGGACTCTGACCTGGAAGGTGGAGATGTAGAGATCCTTCCTGAAGGACAGACCCAGGACGTCCAGATCCTCACGGCCATATCGGAACGCACAGGTTAGTGTGACGAAGACTACAGGGAGGAAGAGGAGGAACAGGTGAGTGAAGAAAGAGGTGTTACCATGGAGATAGTTTGAGTGTTATCACCAACAATCAGCTGATTATTTTATTAATTCATCTTTTTTCGAAAATCAACAGTAAAACATGAAATCCTCAAAACGTCCAGCTTCAGGTAGTCCTCAGACTCCTCCCCCTTCAGATCTCACCTTTCCTGTCCTTCAGGTACTCGGGGTCGACGAGGATCACGCCGTCTGAGGGAGGGAAGACAAACAACTGATACACCACAAACTAAACTACACTGACTTCCTGAGCTTTCAATTACATTCAGGTTCTGACTCATCTGAACTCCCTGATGTGAGACCAGCACTCACCTACGGGATCCACGTGGTCCAAATGATCCACAAAGTCTCTCTTTCCCAGGTAAACTGTCACCTGCAGGGTCAGAATCAGGTTAGTTCAATGAGCTCTATGATCAACACGAAAAAGACTCAGACCAGGTCTGAGACCCTGGTGGGCTGTAAATCTGGAGACGAGGTGCTGAAGATGACAGGACAGTTCTGTGTGTGTGTGTGTGTGTCCCGGTCCAGATTACGGGACAGGTCTCTGTGTGTGTGTGTGTGTGTGTGTGTGTCCCGGTCCAGATTACGGGACAGGTCTGTGTGTGTGTGTGTGTGTGTGTGTCCCGGTCCAGATTACAGGACAGGTCTCTGTGTGTGTGTGTGTGTGTGTGTGTGTGTGTGTGTGTGTCCCGGTCCAGATTACAGGACAGGTCTCTGTGTGTGTGTGTGTCCCGGTCCAGATTACAGGACAGTTCTGTGTGTGTGTGAGTGTGTGTCCCGGTCCAGATTACAGGACAGTTCTGTGTGTGTGTGTGTGTGTGTGTGAGTGTGTGTCCCGGTCCAGATTACAGGACAGTTCTGTGTGTGTGTGTGTGTGTGTGTGTGTGTGTGTGTGTGTGTGTGTCCCGGTCCAGATTACAGGACAGGTCTCTGTGCGTCCCGGTCCAGAAAGTCGATAAATCAGCAGCCAATGACCTTTATGATTCTGGACCTCAGACCTGACCCTGTCTTCAGTGGATGAAATAAACAGACTCACCTTACAGTTGGGGCTCGACTTCTTGAAAACTCTGGGAAATTTGAAAAGAGGACAAGAGAAACAAAGAAACCAGTTAGTCTTCTTAGAAAGGCTTTAAGGATTAAAAGAGTCAGATACTTTTATCAAAAGAACTGACGGACATTCAGCCAAAAGTTTAACAAAAAGGCGGCCAACTCACAATCCCAGTAATCACAGTGATCAAAGAATATGGTGACGGGTTCTTATCCTCGCCACGTCCATGTGACCACATAACTAATAATAGCATTAACCTTGAAATTTGGAACATGACATATTTTACAGCTCGTTAGGATTCTTAACATTCAAAACATCAATAATCATCAAACTGTGATGATGAATCTCTGAGGAAGTCAGTGAGTTTCAGAGTAACCCGTTCATTTCAACACAGCAGGAAACTGAGGAGGGAAGTGGTTTAAGAGGAAGACTCAGTCCTATTATGGGATGTCACCACCACTGAGGTTTTATTGGGGACAAGTGGCAACTTCATGCTTGTTCTGCCGTTCACTAACCTTTTCTTTTTCTAAACCTGAAAGATCAGAAGATTAGAGGGTGATTTTTTATCTCAAGTGTTAAAACAAATCCACTTCAGAGAACGACCTCTGACCTCTACACTTGTTTGAGTTCGCTGTGTGACAGTCAGCAATGACATCATCCATCACCTGCTCCTTCACACAAACAGACGAGTGCTGAGCTCAGAGAATGAATGAACACAGATCAGCTGATTGAGGACCTGCAACCTGCAAAGACTTCAACTATTTTAGTCTCTGTCCTTCGTCTCCTTCCACCATCTTGGCACGTCTTCTCCCCAGATGACGACATCACATCAGATCAATAATTGAGGTTTATTAATAATCTTGATCACCTTGAGAATCTGTTCATTCCAATCTGTCAGGACATCAGTGACTGAAGACAGAAGTGAACTAGACTTTAAAAAAAAAAAAAACAAAGACCAGGACCCTCATCCTCAGACAGTCAGTTAGATTGACAGCTGTCACACCAGCCAAAGCAGCAGAAGGAGCCAGCGAGAACACAGTCGTGGTCACTTCCTGTAACAACACACAGACAGGAAGTGACAGACAGTTGTGTTGTGGAAATTCTCTGCTGCTGGTGAAGAATGAAACAGAGACTTCTGCCGGCCGACGAGTTTTCATTTTCTTTGCAAAGAAAAGGTTGATTGTCACACAAGCGGTAAAAAAGAAGAAAGACCCCAAGCAAGGGGAGAGCTAAACATTTATCCTTGAGGAATGCCCCCACTTCAGCACCGACTCCCTGGGGTGTGGTCCACACCAAAGGTATCCTGCAGGGTTTTGTATGTTGGTGTTGGAAGGTGTAAAAGGATCTGGTGGTGGAGCTGGTGAGGAAAAGGGAAGCGGGGTATCCCAAGCAGCTCAAATGTAAGGAAGTGAAATTCCCATTACAGTAGCTCTGCCTCCGAACATGTCTGATGTGAAACTGAAGCTGTTTCCAGCTACTTCACGCCATCCTTATTCCCTGTCAGCACTGCTGTGACTCCCTGGACTGACTCCTCCCACTGCCCAGTCACACAGCTTCTTATTTCTGCTCCACATCACTGGGAACGAGTTCCACCAGACAAACAGCAGGGTAACACACTTTAACGCTCGGCTGCCTGCATTACAGCGCTACAGCCGGATTAATGTGCCTGATCCACCTGCAGCAGGAAGGTCCATGGGGGCGGCAGGACAAGGAGTGTAACACCTGATGGCAAGGTCATGATGCAACCTCATGTCTGGACAAGAGCCGTGCTTGTCTTCGTGCTCATTGTTTAAAAATGGTTCACTGCTGAGATTCAATTCCCTTAATGCACCAAAGTTGTTTAATGAAAGGGCCGGGTCTACAGACGAGTCCCTGGATTTAAAACAAAGCAGTATTCATCAATGATTAGTGATTACTGTTGAATACTGAAAATTTGCATCTTATTCTGTCAACAAAACTCAGACCAACTTCAGAAACATACAGGACTGATCCAGAGACATGATGTTTGGCTGTGACGTCATCCAACTGAGCCAATAGGAGCGTCCGACATAGAGACATGACTGTAGATGTCACAATCAAAGATGGAGGATGAGAACGGACAGAAGGAGTCAGAGAGTCGGACTGATCTGATCAGTTTATCACTGAAATCAGTTTCAGATTGGACAGGTCAGGGAAAAGTAACAGGAAGTACCCGGTCCATTTCCTCTCAGACACTTCAGCAGCATTTGGTGCCGACTCAGCTGTTACTGAATTCGGTGGACTTCACACTCAGAGAGCCGTCTTTATTTCAGGATCCTGTTTGACGGCACTTCCTCATGCTGTGCTGGCTGGTTCCTCACTGCACTTCCTGTGCAAAGTCACACTCATGTTTATGGGAATCTGGCCTTTGAGAACAGTGACCAGGTCGTCATCAACACATCTGATTCTTTTTAGCTGGAACGGAAAAAGAGCATTTTCCCACAGCAGGCCTTATTTTGGTAGGCTGGCCCATCCTTCCTGTCCTGCCGCCGTATCAGTCGGCGCAGCAGTTTGAAAACATGCGAGTGTAATGACACAAACACAAATACTGACCAACCAGGAACCAGGAAGAGCTTCTCTTCTGCCACTTTTTTGCTGAATGAGTTCAGCTGTCGTCACGTAAACAGCTACTAATAACTTTAAAGGTGCAAGACAGGATCAGATCCTGTCCTCTGATTGGCTGACTGACCTGTTTATCCTGAGATGGAAAACTACAGAGATGGTTTTGGTTAAAATCTAAATATTTTTTCTAAAAAGGGTTCAACCTTTTAAGTCAAAACATGGCCCATTAACATTAAGTTCTATACTGTGAATATCAACGGCTAAATATAAAACAGAGGAAGTGTCACACGTGGGACCTGCAAGAGCAGCTCTGCGGTTCACATCAGTTAAAAAACCACAGCGGTTTAGGTTTAATGTGTCAACTTGTTTATTAATCCAAACTATCTGAACCAGCTGCTGTTTCAGTGTTAGCACCATTTCCTCCAATTAGATCCTCCCTGATCTGTCACAGTCTGGTTGAGGCTGAGAGTGTAGGATATACTACAGACAGCTTACAGCCACAGGTCCACAGAGAAAGGTTCAGATCCATCCTCCTCTTCTGTCAGTGAAACCAGCCAGATCCAAACTACCTGAGTCAGACAGCCTGATCACACAAGACCTGTGAAGTCTGCAGGACCGAGACCGAGTCAAGACCAGACCTGGACTTTGGACCCAAAAACACAAACAGATCAAACCACTGACAGAGTTTAACATGTAAACAGCTCAACACAGACAGGCACACTCATCATAGGAGCAATAACATTCATCTTCATCATCAATATTATTATTAGAGCCTGAGCACAAATATAGTCTCCAAAATAAGAGAATTTCCTTTGCTGCATTAAATCCTTCAAACGAAGCTTAAACACAATCACATTTAGATCGTGAGAGGAATATTGTGACAGGTTGCATCGGCTCAAACTGAGACAACTGGTCCGACTTCAGACTTGGTCAGACAGAGGAGGACGGTCACAGAGTTTCCATGTTTGAGTCCAGAGTCCATCTGCTTGATGATATTTGATCTAATTCTCCTCAATCGTACTCACTGTTCACTGTGAAAACGGTGAGTTTCAGTTGACAGACACACCAACACGTTCTGATGTGTGCAGCACTTTAATTATTATAAGGACCAAACCACCGGGGCAGAACCGCCTGGCCTGACAGCAGCAGTTGGGATGCTGGCATCATCAATTACCCCCACGCACACACACATTTCCTGAAGGTTTCATGAAGCTTGGCCTGGACCAGAGGGCAGAGATCAGCCGTCACCACTCACATGATGTCAGCATTTCCTCCCGCTCTTTCCTCCCCTCCCAGTCACCCACCTGTTTCCTAACAGGAAGTAACTGGGCGTTCAGTGCGAGACACACGGAGAGACTCGATTCTAAACTTCATCCAGCACCGATCAGAGTGTTGAACTAAATACCAAACAACAATGTGAGTGTGAAACGAGCACACGGAGCATCGTGTGTGAAGCTGGCGTCTACGTCAGACGGTGTGAAAGACTGCAACTGTAAACAGCCTCGGATTAAAGCTGAGTCAGCATTTTAATCTCAGAGTCATCCTTTTAGGAAAAATCCACAAACAAAACAAACAGCACAAGCGCAGTCCACCAGCAGCTGACACCTTCTGTCATCATCGTCGTCTCTCGTCGCTGTTTGAGTTCTTCTTTAACGCAAACAGAAACACAAAGTGATGACAACATTTAGTTCATGAACAACAAAGAACAACTTTTGCTCAAATAGGAGCAAAAAAACAAACAGCTGGAGCTTCAGATCCTGATCGAACGGGACAGGAGGTCAAAGTCTCTTCTGGTGAATACTGACCCAAAGTGTTTTAGCTAGTTGTTGTTATGTCAGAGTGGAGGTGACCTTTGACCCTGAGGATTTAAAATCCTGAATTTCTTCGTTCAGCAGATCTTAAGAAAGCCTCCCTGAAGCTGTTCCTGAGATGTCAGACTCGTGACGGCCTGAAAACAGCACGCCATCGCCACATGAAGAAAAGCTCCACCTGAGCTTCACTGAAATACAGCACATATCTGAGTCCATATTATCTCTGTACGTGTTTGTGTGTTCAGTAAAGCACCCCAGATTATCTCCAAACTTTTTATCAGAGGTCAGGAATCTTCTGATGATCTGGACTAAAACATATGGATCTGTTGGTCCACTGAGACTGCCTCCATCTGTGCAGGTTGTGTGCAGGTTGTCCTGAAGTTTTGCTCCACAGAAATGACAGTAAGCTGAACAGTGTTTTCCCTCCTTTCTCATATTTTCTCTTCTCAGCTCATTAACCTGGATCTTCTGATTAAATAAGACAAACAGAACCGGATCAGACATGTGCAGGCCGCCCTTTAAACGGCCCCTGACCCGGACCGCATCGGAGAACATGTTCCCCGAATGCAGCTTTTATCGATCCGGACTGAGATCCGGACCGATCCGCCCCCTCCGGCCGGGTTCTGCTGGGGAGCACCGTGGGAATCCTGCTGCAGCACTAAAACACGTCCTCCATTAAAAGCAGGTGTAATCCGGCGACCGAGCCCCCTCACCGGGATCCGAATATAACAGATCCCGGAGCGGCGGCTCGAGCCCCGTCCGGTCCGCCGTTAGCTAACCCCACCCTTCTCGGCTAACTTCCCCTCCTGCTGGACGAGTTTGCCGTCCCCGAGGACTCCGACGCGAATCGGGGCGGAGGGGGAGGCCCGCCGGAGTCATGGTCGGGTTTTACCCCACGAAGCGGCCGAACCTCCGCATCGGAGGCCGAAGAAAAGCTCCCCGGTCCGGGCCAACGGCCGCTCGGCTAGCGCTAGCTAAGTGCGTGAGCTCCGGTGCTAACTAGCCGTTAGTCGTCCTACCTGGTGCCCGCCTTGTCCCCCATCTCCTCGGCAGGCTGACGGAGAGAAGATCCCCACAAAACGAGCCCCGAATCGGAAGAGCGTGGACTTTAGGAACCGAAGATCTGCTCGGCAGCTCCGTCAGCCGTCCGTCCGCAGACAGCTAACCAGCCTGTATGCTAATTTCATTTAGCGCCGCCTCGGCTGCTCCGGCTTCCGCAAAGGGAGGGGGGGTGAGGGGGGGCGGGGTGAGGGTGAGGAGGGGCGGGGGTGAGGGGGGATTGACTCAGTCTGGACCAGAACCCCCTCAGTCGGGACCAGAACCCCCCTCTGTCTGGACCAGAACCCCCCTTTGTCGGGACCAGAACCCCCCCCTCTGTCTAGACCAGAACCCCTCTATCTGGACCAGAACCCCCCCCCCTCTGTCTGGACCAGAACCCCCTCTGTCGGGACCAGAACCCCCCCCCTCTGTCTGGACCAGAACCCCCCCCCTCTGTCGGGACCAGAACCCCCTCTGTCTGGACCAGAACCCCCCTCAGTCTGGACCAGAACCCCCCTCAGTCTGGACCAGAACCCCCCTCTGTCGGGACCAGAAGCCCCCCCTTTGTCGGGACCAGAACCCCCCTCTGTCGGGACCAGAACCCCCCTCAGTCTGGACCAGAACCCCCCTCTGTCGGGACCAGAACCCCCCTCTGTCGGGACCAGAACCCCCCTTTGTCGGGACCAGAACCCCCCTCAGTCTGGACCAGAACCCCCCCCTCTGTCGGGACCAGAACCCCCCCCTCTGTCGGGACCAGAACCCCCCCCTCTGTCGGGACCAGAACCCCCCTTTGTCGGGACCAGAACCCCCTCTGTCTAGACCAGAACCCCTCTATCTGGACCAGAACCCCCCCCTCTGTCTGGACCAGAACCCCCCTTTGTCGGGACCAGAACCCCCTCTGTCTAGACCAGAACCCCTCTGTCTGGACCAGAATCCCCCCTCTGTCTGGACCAGAACCCCCTCTGTCGGGACCAGAACCCCCCCCTCTGTCTGGACCAGAACCCCCTCTGTCGGGACCAGAACCCCCCTCTGTCTGGACCAGAACCCCCCTTTGTCGGGACCAGAACCCCCTCTGTCTGGACCAGAACCCCCCTCTGTCGGACCAGAACCCCCCCCTCTGTCGGGACCAGAACCCCCCTCTGTCTGGACCAGAACCCCCCTCTGTCGGGACCAGAACCCCCCTCTGTCTGGACCAGAACCCCCCTTTGTCGGGACCAGAACCCCCTCTGTCTGGACCAGAACCCCTCTGTCTGGACCAGAACCCCCCCCCCTCTGTCTGGACCAGAACCCCCCTCAGTCTGGACCAGAACCCCCCCCCTCTGTCTGGACCAGAACCCCCCTCTGTCGGGACCAGAACCCCCTCTGTCTGGACCAGAACCCCTCTGTCTGGACCAGAACCCCCCCTCTGTCGGGACCAGAACCCCCCCCTCTGTCTGGACCAGAACCCCCTCTGTCGGGACCAGAACCCCCCTCTGTCTGGACCAGAACCCCCCTTTGTCGGGACCAGAACCCCCTCTGTCTGGACCAGAACCCCCCTCTGTCGGACCAGAACCCCCCCCTCTGTCGGGACCAGAACCCCCCTCTGTCGGGACCAGAACCCCCCTTTGTCGGGACCAGAACCCCCCTCTGTCTAGACCAGAACCCCTCTGTCTGGACCAGAACGCCCCTCTGTCTGGACCAGACCGCCCCTTTGTCGGGACCAGAACCCCCTCTGTCTGGACCAGACCGCCCCTTTGTCGGGACCAGAACCCCCTCTGTCTGGACCAGAACGCCCCTTTGTCGGGACCAGAACCCCCCTCAGTCTGGACCAGAACCCCCCTCTGTCGGGACCAGAACCCCCCTCAGTCTGGACCAGAACCCCCCTCTGTCGGGACCAGAACGCCCCTTTGTCGGGACCAGAACCCCCCTCTGTCGGGACCAGAACCCCCTCTGTCTGGACCAGAACCCCCAGTCAGTAAGACTCCACAGTGGCTCTCTGGCTCAGCCGCCTGTCAGGCTGATCAGAACGTGTTTCTGTTTCTGGAGTAAATTTTAGATGTACTTATTTTTCACTGTCAGATCAACGGGCGTGTAAAAAAACTCACTCTCTCACAGCTGATCATTTTAATTTCATTTGCTTCCACTAATTTTTCTAAACCACTTTGAAAAGCTTTCTATGAATCGATTGAAGTCGTCTTCTTCAGAGGAACCGTCCACGCCGTCGAGGAAGTTGCAGACACCAAACCGGTAGTGTGCTGTCACTCAGCATCAACAGTTACTGGAAGGAAATCCACCAACAGAAGTGAAACTTCTCACGGAGCAGAAAGTTGCTGATTAAAGGTTCATTTCAACTATTATCTTCAAACTCAGCAGAAAAAAAAGATCACACGATCAAATATGACATTTATTTACAGTCTTTGGGGACATTTGAGTTGAATCTAAATGATTCAGGAAGTCAAACAGCAAACTGACTCAGTCCAACAAACGTCGTCCTGCTGTGACAAATACAACAAACAATGAATCCACCAGTGAAAACAGTCCTGGACCGGGTCCTCTGAAGGTCCTGGGCCCACTTCATGGTCTGAGTCAAACGTCCTCATTCCAAACCTATTTAAAGTCCAGTCGTGAAAAATGACATTTATTTTGAAAGGAAACATGTGACTGTTTCATCATGACACTAAAGGCTCTTTGTGGGCGGAGTTAAATCCTGATGGTGTAGGAGTCAGAGTGGGTGACGTACCGGACCCAGCGCTGAGCCGGGCCGGGCTGGAAGGGCGACAGGCGGAGGAACCGGATCTGAAGCCCCGTCGCTGTGATCTTTGGCAGCTCGAAGCTCAGACTGACTGGACCGACCTCCAACATGGAGGCAGAGCTGAAGCCGGGGACCTCCAACTGAACAAAACAAGATCCAGGGTTAAAGGTCAGCAGGGTTCATCCTCTCCTGATTGGCTGACTGCTGGTGAAGGAGATCGATAAACATTCATTCATTGCTGCTGTGTGTGTCTGTGTGTGTCTGTGTGTGTCCACCTTGAACAGAGCAGACAGTTGTGTTCCTCCAGGGAAGCGAGGGATCTTCCAGACCACAGCTCTGCTCTGTGGCTGCAGCTCAGCGCTCTGATCCGGACTGCTGAGCTCCTGCGACAAACTGAACCCACAACACACAATAGTTCAGCTCAACACAAACTGAACCCCCACAGACCCACAAGGTCCTGACGCTCAGCGTTACACACCGCAGCTCGTCGGGTAGAAACACACAGATGAGCTGACAGGAGATATGATAGATCATCCTTCAGCTGAGGGTCTGGACTGTTACTCTGATGAGACAAATCTGTGTCCTTCAGCGGACACTTCAGGACACGTCATCATTCCTGCTCCACAGAATGAGCAGAACTCATTCAGATCAATTCAGATAAAGATACAAACAACCCAAACACAAGAGAGGAACTTTCTGTGGAGAAGAGAAATGGAGGAAGTTTTAAAAATGTCTGATCTGATGTTCTGTGTTTGAGGTGGATGTGATGGTGTCTGTTCACTTCCTGAAGCAATGTGATGCATTCAAATCTTTAATTTATGGTTTCATGGCTGAACCATTAAGCCAAATAAGAAACTCTCCCTCAGGTCTCCAACATCCATCTTTTAATTTCCATGATTTTAACTAGCAAATGAGGCGCTCTCCTGACTTCCTGTTGGGGCTCCGAGCCAGAGCGAGGCAGCAGCTTTGTTTCATACACAGTGTTTTAAATAAAAAAAACAGCAGGTTGTTGTTTGCACAGCGACATTTGAATGGGAGCGTCTCACCTCACGGAGCCTTTGGGGACGGGGATGGTGGCACTCACATTGATGCCAGCGCTGCAAAGACAAAGCAATGACATCAGCATCATCATAATCTACTAATCCTCTGTTGGTTTATTAAAAATGACCCATTACAGCGTCCATCGTGTCCTTCATGGTGTTTCTACTCAATCAAAAGTGTGACGTGGAGCGATCGTGAGAAAGAGCTCTGTGTTTTCAGTGTGTGTGTGTGCTGCAGCATTAAAGGACTTCTGATGTCAGCAGTTTAGCTGGTAAATAAAGTCTGGATGCTTCAGAAGTGAGAATTACGGATTCAGCTCTGCGTGGAACATTTAGTGGACAACCGTGGACTTCCTCCTGAACGTCACATTGAGCTCAGAAGAGAACAACTGATTTGTATTTTCTCAAAAAAAAAAAACTTATTATTTTCACTGGCTATCTTCCTTCTTCTTCTGTTCTTTGAATCAAAGGCAGCTTTAATTCAGAACTGAATGATTGAAGACGTGTGGGGTCCAGCACTGACCTCTTTGGTGGCAGATCACAGCGAAGCTTCATGTACATCAGCAGCCTGAAAACACAAAGTTTCACTTTTTTATTGAAGCATTTGGACTCTGCAGCAGACAACTCTGTCACTTCAGTGTCTGATGTTTCCACCTCAGATGTTGGCGAGTAAAAGAATGAAGTTTTGAGCTACACAACAGACTTCACGTGAAGCTGCTTCAGGAGCTGGTCTCACTGACTGGACGTTTAAAGCACTTCCTTTTAAGCAGCTTTTGTCTTTAACTCTGATGTTGGGGCAGACAGGCGGATGATTTTCTTCAGAGGTTCAAACTGAGGACACTGAGGTTTATATGGGACGTCTTTAAAGCCAGGCAGGTTTTGTTTTGTCAACAGTGTTGACAAAAACACAGAAAGGCAGCATTATTTTGTGCTAATCTGCTGTGACTGGAAAGTAAGAAGAAACAGAGGATCTGCAGACAACATGGCCTGTTTGTTCTGCAGCCCGAGGCTGTTAACCATCACTGCAGCAACATTAAAGTAAACTCAGCGCAGTTTATAACCAGTGTTTAGACAGAAGCCATGAGGGGAATCAGACCAGAAACAGATCCAGGTCATCATCACACCGAGAGAAAAACCTGCACTGCTTCTACAGTCCAAGAACAGCTCATTGTGTGTTTAGCCAGAAGAAAAATACACACAACAACCACATGGAACCATAAAGGCTGTTTTGTTTTTGGTTTTCTGAGTCTGTGCTTTCTTTACCGTCCTCCATTGTCTCTCTCGATGGTCGGGAAGAGACGGAATGGAGGAGCTGAAGGCAGGTCATCACTCAGCTGGTACTGCATCACTGTTTGCTGCAAGAGGAGCAGAAAATCTAACATTAAATGTCAGTTTCATATTACAGGACCACATTTGAACTTTGAAAGTTGAGCTCCATGTGGTTTCAAGAACCAAAAACCATCTCAGTGTGGTTTAATTTCTCCTGAGGGCGGGGCCTGTTTTGTTGTGACATCACAAAGTCCCAAAAATCCTGATGGCTGGCGTTAAAGCTCAGTTTCTCAGAGTCCAGGCTGTGAGGGTTTCTCTGAGGACTGAGACCTTTGATACTTTCACTGGATTACTGTAGAACCTGAACCTGATTTAGAACCAGAGACCATGTGGAGGTCTACCTTCAGACCAGATGGACCTTTAAAGGGTCATCGTTTTGCTTATGGACAAAAAAGCTAAACTAACAGACAGTGTGTGACATCACCTCTCCCTGGCTCGGACAGAGTCGGAGGATCCGGAGACTGTCGAACTCATCCAGTCGGACCGCCTGGTGGAAGCTGCACTCGTCCACTCGAACGGCAGCCCCGTAACCTGAAAACGACCACCACAGATCAGAAGGAGAATGAAACAGAACGGAGCCTCGTCTGCTCTGATTTCACAAGCAATGCATCCTGGGAAAATTAACGTCAGGGTTGCATAAGAATCAAACCTGTTTAACCAGCAAAACAAATTTACAAAATAAGTGTTAATGAATCTGCAGAGAGGGGGAAGATTTTAGAAACTGGAAAACTTCACTTGGAACAACCCCAAAAATAGACAGATAAAGACAAAGGTGAGTTTGTGTTGATGTGTTCAGAACAACAGAGGAAATGATGTCCACCTGTTTTTAATAAACCAACATGATTAATGTTGGCATGTGATCAACTGGACGGAGCCAACAGCCAACAACAAGACCTGAGAACACAAATCAGCCTTTATAATAAAGGTCTACACATTATACTTTATAAACATTAGGGGCCCATTTTTAATGAGCAAAAGGCCGATATTTCCTATATCTTAAAGGTCCATCTTTTGTTTAAAAAAAAGGCCTTATGTATATAAAAAGCACTTTTATATTTTACTGATATAGAACCAAAACCACATGGAGGTCGACCTTAAGACTGTGAGGATCTTCAGTGTTTACAATAACGCTTTGTTTTGTGCCTCCATTATGCAAGTTGTGCAACTTTGTTAAATGAAACAGATGAAATAATTGACCTTGGTTGACTCCTCTGTTTATGTGACGCTGCGTTTAAGAGCTGCACTCGGCCCAAACTGCCTGCTGCTCAACAGACGTCACGTGTTTGGGTCACAGTACGTCCATGTTTGAAGAAAACAGAACTAAATCCACAGTAAATCTGACGCTGACATGGTTTATTTTCCTGCTCATATCTGGGTCACAGTCATTTCACAGCCTGCTTAGAGGACCTTATCAGTGATGTTTGTATGTTATCTGTCTTTAATTTACTAAAACTATCTGAGACACTTGCTGACAGGACAGATCGTATGAAATTAAATTAGAATTCAAACATTTAATTAATTCACCTTTGTCCTATTTTAGATTTATAAAGCTTAACTTTCCAGATTTGATTAGATCTGAGGATAAACTTTTAATTCAATGCTTCCTTTGAGTATTTTTGGATTATAGTTTGAAAATTAACAGGAAGAAGAATTTTTTACAGATTAAGTCTCAGATTTGTTTGTCTAGGTTCTATATTTACTCTCAGAGGTCTCAGTCCACAGAGAAACCCTCCCAGTCTGGATTCAGAAACTGAACCTTTAAATAAGCCGTTAAGACTTAGGTAACTTTGTGAGGTTG
Organism: Echeneis naucrates; assembly: GCF_900963305.1. NCBI lineage: Eukaryota > Metazoa > Chordata > Actinopteri > Carangiformes > Echeneidae > Echeneis > Echeneis naucrates. The sequence continues at coordinate 490,264 of NC_042524.1, read as the reverse complement.
AATTGGCAGTTTTCTGGTATCCTGTGAGATGACGAGTGAGTGTGTGTGTTACCTCTTAGCTGGGACTTGCCGATGCTGAACTCCTCATTCAGGCCGATCCGCATCTCTGATGGATGAGAACATGAGAGAGACAGAAGTGAAGTCTGTGATCCAGTGAAGATGTTCAACAGAACAAGCTGCCACCATCACCACCCAGACCTAATGGACCCCCAAAGTCAAGACTTCACTCTGCTCCACCTGGTCTCAGCTGGACTCTTTGATGTTCATGTCCTGTGCTGATGTCACTAGTCCTGCTGCAGCACTGTGACTCGTGGGGGGGGTCTACAGAGGTCATCCCCCATTCTGAAACTCACCTGAGCAGGTGGGCATGTAGCACTTCACTTTGATCTCCCCCTCAATGTCCGCCTTCATCAAGACACCCTGCAGAACAACAGAGATTCAACAGCCAGAACAAACCTCAGATCACCCTGAGGACAGTGATGGTGTGTCCTCACATTAGTGTTACTCACGTTGGAGCCGATGACAACCAACATCCTCTCAATCACATCCACAAAGATTTCACTCTTTCCTCCCTGGAAACAAAGACACTCAGTCCCTCATGATCACAGTGGTTTATTTGAGGAAATCTACAGTCCAGCTGGGACCAGACTAATTCCAGGAACATGTCAGTCATTTTTAATAAAAGACTTGAAAAAAAAAAAAAATCTAAATAAATAATTTGATAATGTTTGGATGATGTCACTATGACATGAGCAGGTGTGGTTGTGTACCTGGTCTCTGCTGGACTGGATGGGTCTGGTTGCTGCAGAACTGGGAGCCACTTTGCTCTGCTGAGTCTCAGCTCCAAACTGCAGCCAACAAACAAAAAAACCACAACAATTTCAGGTTCACAGCTGTGACCTCTGACCTCTGACCTGACAGGGGGGGTGAACACACCAGTCCCACGTTGCTGAGGTCAAACAGGCTGAATGGTTTGGAGGAGACCGCTTCAGTCTGAATGAAGTTCTTCAGAATGTCAGAGGACGTGGTCTGAATGTACCCATAGTCCTTTGGGGTGGGTGTGGGGGGGGCACGGGGCAGAGAGAAGAATAGTAGTTACATAGAGAAAGCACTACAACACAGTCTTCATTCTAACATTAACTGTTGCTGAACCGGGCCCGTCCTCAGGAGACTCACCACCACCTCATCCAGCAGCTCATAGATCAGGGCGAAGTTCATCTGGACCGACCGCTCTGATAGGCTGCCGCAGTAATCTTTAACCAGAGCTGTTAACCTGAACACACACACACTGTGTTAACTCTTCAAATCTGTGTTGTGTCTCTGTAGCTTCTGTTGTGTGTCTGTCAGGACAAACACACACCTGTTGAGGAACTCGATGATGGTGAAGGGTGATGTGTCAGCTGTTGTCGTGGCGACCCAATACAGTCCTCCCTGCCTGACATGGACAAAGTGGACGTCTTTGTGACGCTGCAGAAAAATAAACAACAACAAAAAGCAAGTCACAACAAAGAACAAACAATCAGTTAAATGATAACACACAGTCAGAGTACAGCAGGAGACAGATGTAGATCTGAGCCAGACTGGAGCTGAAGGTTACAGAGGTGGAACAGAATTAATATATAGCGATAACTCAAACAGCTCTTCAACACACACAGAACGACACTTTGTTACCATGACAACCGGAGGCTGGTCACCGGTCAGCGCTGTGACCTTCTCATAAAAAAGATTAACGACATCACTTCCTGCCTCTCCACGGACTGGTAGTCAGGTTAAGAAACACAATTCACTTCGTTAGTGATCAGTCTGTCGAGTGACTGAAGCTCAACATGCAGCATCCTAACACAGGTGTAAATCTGTTTGTCACCATGGTAACTGGACCGACTGTCAACAGGTACAGTCTGGCCTCCTCGGGGTCAATCATGTCTAGAGATTGTTGATTTTTTTAAAGAAAAGACAAAAAAATTCAACCTCTGTGTCTAAATTGTTCATGAGCAGAAACTGTGTTCAGCCTCAGTTCTTCTGAGCTGTGTGTGTTTGGGGCGGATACAGTCTTTGTAGATGAGGTGGTCGCCCTGAGAGGACAAGATGAAGACCTGAGAGATCATCCTGCTGGAGACCTGCAGAAGACAGAAATCAGTTTCTCTGTGTTGGACTGACAGGCAGCTGATCAAACCTTTAGATGACCTGCTGTCAGCATTCTGTACATTTAAGGTGGACTGCTGTGTGAAGAATGATTTTTCGGGTCTGCTCCATCACCTTCATGTCCCTCAGTCTTTTGTTCACTCGGGTTTTAAATAAAAATAAATTAGGCTTAAAGCTGCAGGTGAAGCTAAAGTCCCAGTTAGGAAGTTAAATGGAATTAAAGCTTGTTTTCAGACAAATATCTGATTTGAGTGGGGCCGAATTCATCAGAGGATGCAGACGAGTGAATTAATTCTCATGAATGTTTTATCCTGCAGTCCAAACGTTACGGAGTTAATATTTGGATTATTCCAGGTACCTTATTACTCACCAGCAGCAGGTTTGTTGTAAATTAGTGGAGGCTTTGTTAAAAATCGGATTATTAACCTATGAATGGCAGTAACAGGAGGAGGAGGTCGGACAAACACACAACTCACTGAACTGTCAACATTCTCGTTACAAACGGATGAAACGTGTTTTCATCCGTCAGCTGCTGTTTACCGACCGGGTCGGCCAGCGTCCGTCCGCCGCACAGCGCCGCATCAGGCCGGGAGGGGAATTACAGCCAGCGGACGGCGCTTCCAGCGGATAAATGTGCTCTTTTCTGAAAATAATGCAGAATTTTAAATATATATCTTTTACTGTTATTAATTTTCAGTCGTACTTTTTCAGTTATTTCGTTTTATTTATCTTGTAGTTGAGGCCTCCCAACAGCAGGAGGCGGCCGAAGAAGACGTCACCCGGAAATGATCCTTTCATGAAAATAGCCGGTTTCCTCAGAAGCCGTCCGTTTCCTGCAGCTCACCATGAAGTAAGTTCAGATTTTATAGGGTTAGGGTTAGGGTTAAAATGTCTACTTTGTCCCGGATTCGTTCATCCTCCGCCGCATGCTAACGTTGTCGCTAAAACAGCTGGAATGTCTTCAGTGGCTCCTCTTTACTTTTTAATAAACTGCTACCAGAAGCACAGCAGCTTTGTTTTTGTGCAGATCGGTAGTTTTAAATCGGTCCGTTAAATGTACACATTTTAATAAAGAGCCACAAAGTTAGAAAACGTGTAATATTTGTACAAAAGTGCGCAATTCGGCGAAAAAAGCTCACATTCAACAGAAGTCTGTTTCTCATCAGTCCGCTGACGAAGGTGAAGCTGATCAACGAGCTGAACGAGCGGGAGGCCGATCTGGGGGTGAACGAGGCCGTCTCCTGGCACACCGAGTACAAAGACAGCGCCTGGATCTTTGTGGGTAAGTCTGAACGGATCGGAGCCAGGACCCACCACACCAGGTGGATAAAGCAGCTTTGTTTTGTTTCCTGCAGGAGGATTTCCGTACGAGCTGACTGAAGGCGACATCATCTGTGTCTTCTCTCAGTACGTGGCCGTCACGCCGTCTCATCCCTTCTCTCCCTGTTATGACTGAGAACTAACTCTCTTCCTGCCAAAACAAACCTCTCAGGTACGGCGAGGTCGTCAACATCAACTTGGTGCGAGACAAGAAGACGGGAAAGTCCAAAGGCTTCTGCTTCCTCTGCTACGAGGACCAGAGGAGCACCATCCTGGCTGTGGACAACTTCAACGGCATCAAGGTGGCACAGCTGTTCCTGCAGATGTGTGAACAGTCAGCTGACTGTTTCCAGCTAACCAGCTTTGTCTGCTTCCTCAGATTAAAGGTCGGACCATTCGTGTGGATCACGTAAAAGACTACCGTCCCCCTAAAGACTCTGAGGACATCGACAATGTGACTAAGCAGCTGAGGGAAGAAGGCTGCGCTCCCAAAGCCCCGGAGTCATCCTCTTCTTCCTCAGAGGAAGAGGAGCAGTACAGCATTCCTGTAAAGAAGCCCAAGAAAGGTGAGGTCACTTCCTGTTGACTTTGAGCCACCTGATTGGTCGAGAAGTTATATTCCTTGTCTCCTCTTTTCAGACAAGAAAGAGAGGAAGAAAAAGAAGAAGGAGAAGAAGGAGAAGAAAAAGGCAGAGAAGGAAAAAGAGAAGAAGAGCCGGGCGCTCTCTCCTTCCTCACCTCCTACTCATCCTCATCGTATTCTTCCTGCCATCAGAGTCAAAGAGGAGAAGGAGGACGTCGCCTACGACAAGTACAACAGCCAGAGAGTGAGGGACAACGAGAGACTCCAGGGGGACGAAGAGGACAGGAGGAGAAATGAAGACAGGAGGAAGAATCGTGACAGAGAGACAGACAGAGACAACAGCAGAAGAAGAGAGACGGACAGAGACGACAGTAGAAGAAGGGAGACGGACAGAGACGACAGTAGAAGAAGGGAGACGGACAGAGACGACAGTAGAAGAAGGGAGACGGACAGAGACGCCAGTAGAAGAAGGGAGACGGAGAGAGACGACAGTAGAAGAAAGGAGACAGACAGCAATAGAAGAAGATAGACAAAGACATGACAGGATGTGTCCATTGTCCCACTGGACAAAGTGAAATGTTTGTGTTGTTGATTTCATTTTGTAATAAATCAAATGTTTTAACATCAACCTTGTTCAAGAATTAAAAATAGTTCCCAAGCAGCTGCTGCCGTTGGCAGCTGGTTGGGTTAGCCTTTAGCTTAGCATGAGGATTGAGCTCGTCCACCTGTCAGCACCTTTAAAGTTCCAGAAACTATATATGTAAATGAATGATGTGACTGAAAAGAGAACAAACAAGCTGCATCCATTTATCCAAGAAACATCGCAACAAAATTTTACTGAGAACAAAGTCAGACCAAAGTGCTGACTGTGATTTTTTTTTTTTGTCCAACTACCTGGACAGGTGACAAACTCCTGATGATCAGATCTGACAAGGTTTGCATCGTTCTTGCTCTGGTATGAGTGGTAATGCTTGACATGGAGTTGGAGTATACCAGAGGCTCAACGGTGCAAACTGAACTCTTAACGTCTGTGACACCATGCTGCATGTGTTTAATGCTCTTTGATATGCTGGTGCTATGGGCGCCGACAAACTGTTACTCCACGTCCTTCACACTCTCTGCCAGTAGGCTGCTGAACGACGACTGTTGGTGCTTCTTGTGTAGTAGCTGTCAGTATCCTATACTGCTATTTCTCTATTTTTTTACATTTATTTTGCAAACTGTGGACTTATTCTTTACCCCCCCAGGAAAGACTGATTAGTGACAAGAGCACAAAATATACAAGAAAAGTGCAAAAAATATTGTGACTGTTCCAAGACACATTAAAATGACCGGAAATAGAGCTGCACTGTTGTCATGGAGACAATGACTAAATTCCAAACATCTGAATTTCTATCAGGTTTCTATGAAGCCCATATAGCAGAATGAGAATCAGTGGCCATTACTGAAATGCATTCTGGGAGTTGTAGTTATCAGTGGTTTAGTGGGTTCCTGCTAGTCTTCAGTATCTGTGCAGATGTATGTCGTTTGTTGGACGACAGCAGCAAAACAAGAGTCGGCTTCAGAAAATGGCCATTAAAATCTCTTTACAGCTGCGAACACCAACACAGAAACAGGTTACAGGTTAAATCTTCTGTTTGAGAAAAATATACAACTGTAGCTTCATTTTGCGTAAAAACATCAGGTAGAAAGTCAAACAGACAGCGGCGTCTCCTCTGTGTCTCCGATCAGCTGTGATGATGATCATGGTGGTAAACGGCTTTAAAACTCTTTCAGTCACATTCAGCCTTTTCTGGTTTTTATCTCTTTGTCACTGTTACTTTTTAAATCTCACCACATTCACACTCATCTGATTCTGTCCAGTCAGTTCATTTTCCTGATAAAACCTCTGTAAAGCAGAACAACCAAAGAAAAGTTCCTCTCATGTGTTTGGGTTGTTTCTCTCTTTATCTGATCAGCAGTTCTGCTCAGTAATGATGAAAAATCAGCTCCAAATATCTGATTGTCTTTATTCTGTCGACACAATAAACTCAGAAACATACAGGACTGATCCAGAGACTGATTGGCTGTGATATCACCCAGCGGAGCCAATAGGGGGCCAGCAGATGATGGAGAAGTTAACCTTCTGTTGAACATAAATAATGAGCACACACAGTTAAACTGTTGTGATCAGATCTGAGTGCTGATTGGTGGAGGCACAGAGGAAACGCCGCAGAGCTCCAGAGAGATGAACCCTCAGATGTGTTCAGGTGAAGCCTGTCAGCACCAGGAGGACGATGGCGGTAGAAAATTAAGGCGCAGGCGGCTCACAGACGTTTTACTGCTTTTATGTGAGAGAGCAAAAGAAGTTTAACTGAGGTCACAACACTGACCTCAAGCAGGCTGAGTCTGGTCACGCCGTTCTGAGTGGAAGGGTCTGCTGGTTCTTATTGATCATCTATTGAGGTCAATTCTTTTGTATCAACTCGTTTCTGTGTAATTCAAAAGTCAGATTTTTTACTTACTTTACCTTGAGCTTATCAATGAGAAAAGCTCATCAGTCCATCAATCGTTGCAGAGTCCGAGCTCAGCTGGCTGTAGATCATGTGATTAAACACCATTAATTGGAGAAAATGTCAGTTAATTGTCTTTTCAGTTGAACTTCGATCTTCATGCGTAACTTAGCAGGAAAAGCAAAGGACTGACCTCCAGTGGCCCGGTCAGACTCTGAAACACCAGTCCACCAAGCATGTGCCGCCATGGTTTAAAACTCCAGTCGGTGATTGGTCCAAAAGCTGTCAGCCAATGACAGCAGAGATCTGAACAGCGAAAATGCCATCAGGAAGTCAACTGTTCCTAACAGGACGTTGTTGGGCTGTCGTGAAGGCTTTGTTTGGTTCCTCCAGTGGAACCAGAATCCTCTCTGACTCAGGACCGCAGTGGCGTCCTGCGACGGTCACGGCAGCAGGTCTGGTCTTTTCTCCATCAGGCACATGATGGACTTCACAGGTGGAGACGCCACTTGAGCACTTCCTTTCCTGTCACTCATCAGACATGAGGCATGCGGAGCCAACGTCCTGTGACAGATGACCGGCATAATAAACGTCTGTAGCTGTTTAGCAGCTGTTTCACCATCAGTGCAGGGCAGTGACAGTGCTTCCTGCGAACAAAGCCACGCCCCCTCGAGGCTTAAGATGACCCTGCAATGTGATGTCCGTTTGTGGCTGCTCTGCCCCTCAGAACATGGAGATGGTGACGTTGATCCCCAGGTTGCCATTGTCAGCGAAAAGATGGGCGATGGAGGTGTCGAACACCAGGCAGTCACTGTTCATGATGGCAGCTGCCACCCCGTCCTGGATGGAGCGTGGTGTGGCCTCCCAAGTGAGCCGGCGGCGAATGCCGTTGAGCTCCAGGCGATAGGCAAAGTTCTCGGCCTGCTTGCGGGTGCCGATGAGCAGCACGACGGCGAAGAACTGCTGGTGGCCCTCGTACTTCTCCTGCTTCTCCAGGACCAACATGAAGTGGTGGCTGAAACACGACTGCATCATCACCCAGTCCACGGGGCCGGGGAGGTTGATGTCTGTTGCCAGGAAGACGATGTCCTCACCCTGCAGACAGACAAAGACAATGTGTCACATCCACCCCACCAGGCTTCTGCAGATGTTTTTGGGACCCGAGGTCCAGAGTCCAGGCGCTGACCTGCAGCGTGGTGATGGATTTGTGGACATGCATCAGGTGCGGCATGACAGCCTCCAGCGAGCCGTGCCACTTGCAGGTGGCTCCAGGACACGGACAGGTGTACGGCCTGAATTCACAAACCTCCTCATGGTCCGGCTTCTCGCTGTGATGGAGGGAGAGCAGACAACCGGCTGACGAGAACTGGAGAGAGGACAAGACGGAGCACCCAACAGCAAACATTTAGACTTCAGACATCAACGGGAAACAGACAGAGCAGCTCAGAGTTCAACATTCAGCTGATTCTGTCTGACTCTTAACCTGATGTCTGTCTTATAATCACTGTTTCCTCATCTGAAATCTAAAACCTCAATTTCATTTGTCTTTCTTTGACATTTCCATTAATTATCATCATAAGATAAATAAATAAACCTGCCTCCATTTCTGGGAACTGAGAATCATTCAACTGGAGACATTTGGAATTATTTATCTATAAATGAATGGAAGCTGTAACTCAGTTATTTTAATGGAAGTGTGAGGCTCAGTCTGTTGGAATAATGGAATAATCTTCACTTCACATCGTGTCATTTAAAAGGCTTCAAACAACAAAACAAAAGTTCTAACTCAGCGTAAATGATCAATACAGCATGATGTCCATTCAGTCAGCTGACCTTAAAAGACAAACAGGAAACAGATTTTGTGTGCGTGTCTTTCTGATTAAAAATTCAATGCTGCAGGTCAGATTGCAGCAGCTGCTTCCTGAGAAGCTTTAAAAACAAAACCAGAGTTTCATTCACATGGATAGCTGATTTCAGAGTCCAGACCTCCAGCCTGGTCCGAACACAGCCGTCTTTACAGACTCGGCCCACAGAACCTTCATGTTGGGAACGAGCAGAAACGGTACTGCCTTACAGACAAAACCCTTCAAAATAAAATAGTGGGGAGGTTTAAATATGGACCTTTAGTATAAAAATGCTGGAGGTAAATAAAAGCTGCCATTCAGAAATATGAAGAAGATCTGATGAACATGAACATCTGACAGGAAGCAGGAGCAGGATTCAGGTTTCCGCAGCAGCTGAACTGCGTTCCCCTTCATGCTGATCCAGTACAGACCAGAGGAGATAGACCAGGACCACTAAACCATATAAACCATATACTTTTTCCTTTGTACAAAACATTTTTATTTCTACTGCTTTTGTCTGCTACTTTGATATTTATTATGTATAATTTGTTCTTTACTGTATATATTTTTATTCTTATTCTATGTTGTTTGATGTCTCTGTGTGTAATGCTGCTTCTACACTGCAATTTCCCAGCCTGGGATAAATAAAGTATATCTATCTATCTATCCAAAACACTCCGATTAACAACAATCAGGATAAAAGTCCTGTGTGTGTCTGTGTGTGACTCCATCTTGCCTTTTTCAGGGTTTCTCATTGGGTTTAATTCAGTGGTGAGATGAGATTAATGGGTGGAGTTAAACTGATGAGATAAAAGGCTCAGCTGCATCGATCACAGTGAGGAGTCGTGGCGGCGCCCCCTACAGGCTGCAGCCTTTATTACAGACTAATCCTGAAGGTTCAGGTTTGGACCTTCAGGACCAGGCCTCTCATTTCATCCTCATGAGAATCATTTGAAAACAAACTATGACGATAACCCACCAAAAGATGAATCAGCTGATAAATAAATGCAGAAATTAGATTTTTGCTTTCATGGTTCAACGTGGAAAGGGACGCAGAAGTGACATCAGTCAGTCGCATGATTTTTAGAAACATTAAAATGATAATGGACACGACAACCTCCCTGCCGTCCACAGGGTTTCTCCTCAGGACATTTCATGACGACGTGTCCAGAGGTTGATGGGATATTTTACGGCGTTAGAACGTAGCTGCAGCTAAAATCTTCACTTTTCAGATGAGTGGCCAATCGCAGTCACTGTGACATCACAGAGCTGGAAAGCACCTGAGAGGCAGAAGCAGAAAGTGGTATCGTCCAGGACTCACCTGGCTGCTCAGCAGTGGCTTGGTGTAGCCGATGGGTCGACTGGCCCTGGCCCTGACCTCTGACCCCTGCTGCAGCTGCTGCTGTTGTCCTGTGTTAGCGGTTAGCCCCACAGCGCTAGAGGCACTGACTCCGTGGTGGCGATGCCAGCCCAGCAGGCAGCGCCACTGAGCCAACTCCCTGAGGAGCGGCAGGCAGGAGGCCGGACACAACATCACACACACAGCTACGCACACACACACACACACGTCACTAAGGTAACCCCAATGAGACCCCTGGTCCTGGTCCAGATCGGTGAACTAGGATCGAGTCCTCTCCTGAAGCAGGACTGGGGTGGCGGTCTGCAGAGGCGTGGACCACCAAGTGGAGCTCTGTCCAAAATGGTTTATCACCTAAAAGAACGTCCACGTGGCCCAAACAGGCGCAAATAACTTCTGTGCAGGACTTCCAGAATAAAACCAAGTCCAGGTGCAGCTTTTTTTCAAGGTTTTCATTTGATAGTTCTGTTGTCCTGATCCAGGTCACCAGTTCACGCCAACCTCAGTGGAGTTTATTTTTAGTGGACCATGTGTCCAGTCACAGCCTCGTCAACATCAGATCGCCTTCAGCCCCTAACATTTGGGCCACATCTGGCCCATGTGGCCCAAAGCTGGTCTTTGGATCAGAATGGATCTGAACCTTCAGCTGTTTGTCCCTCCGTGGTCTCCGTAGACCGGCAGACAGCAGCTGGTCAGCAGCTGTCGGGACAGACGGCGGAGCCACGTGGGGATCGTGCAGCAGACAAGTTAAAACGCCATCGGGCCGAGTTCAGCAGGTAAAGAAACCAGACGGTTCACGACGCCTCCATTTAGGTGGTGTCAAAACTAGACCAGGACCAGGACTAACCAGAAACAGGACCCCCGTTTCCTGTTCATCATTGAGGGGGGTGAAACTTAATATCAGCAGATCATGTGAAAACAAACCAGTCCCCCGGCCATTCTGAGAACATCACACATTGATCAGAATTAGAACCAATAACCAATCGATTGACAGCTGTCAGTGTCCTCACACGTACACACACACATACCAGCTCCTGTTGTGGGTCTAAAGACGCAGCAGTCATGCAGCTGAAGCTCACTCGCCCCGCTCTCTCCCCCACTGCAGCAGAAAAGGAAGAAAAAAACTGTTTTCTTCTTCTGTGGTGAAAAAACAGAAGCTCCAACGTAAACGGACACCGAGCCGACACACACACACACACACACACACTGCTGTGACCGACCGACACTGAATAACAACACAGTGAAATATTTTCTCTCTCTCTCTCTCTCTCTCTCTCAGCGGCAGAAAAACATTTGTCCTCCAATCGACCGCACCGAGACACTGCAGTGCGCGCACACACACACACACACACACACACACACACACACACACAGTGGGGGCGGGGAAAAACCAGAGAGAATAACAGAGGAGTGTCGTTCAGCTGAATGTATTATGCACCCCCCTCCTCCTTCTTCTTGTACTCCTCTTCCTCCTGTTCTTCCCCACATCCTCCTCTTCCTCCACGTTACTCTTCTTTTGTTCTGCTTCTCAAATGAAACGTTGCAGTTTTGAGTTCAGATTAACCTGATTTTTCGTCATCATCAGGTCAGAGGTCACAGTGAGACAGGAAGGAAGTAGTTGCAGAGTCCAGGTCCACAAAACTGTTCTTGTAACCACAACGACAAGGTCCAACCTCAACAGGTAATAGGGAAATAAACTACCTTTCCCTGTTGTCCAACCGTGCCCATTCATTGGTCACCGTAACCATGGCAACAGAGACCACAGACCAGAAACCTCCACCAGGACTGCAGGTCCTTCAGTGAGTCAAGACCTGATTGCTGACCAACATCAGGGAAAGCCTCTCAGCACGCACACACACAGAGGTCTTCGGATCTATTGACACTGGGTGTGATCTGCATGTGTACAATCTGATTACAATGTTGTTGAGTCATGTGACCATTTAAGATGGTGAAATGCATCATGGGACACTTTCTCTCTTAATGATAAAGATAATAAAGGGCCAATATCTGAATGGGGCACTCACCTGTGACGTTCCATACCTCAGTCCTCTACCATCATGACGTCATGTGAACACAACCACCTGACCCGACAACAGCCTCACAAGTTTAGACAAAACTAAACAAATTCAGTTCACCTTTGATTTTCCTAAATGTAATCAGATTTCATTAGTGGAAGTTTGATCGACTCAATGGAGTCCTGAACGAGACCCGGACCAGAACTCTGGTGGACCCCCCCACGGTGGCCTCTTCTGACGTCACGCACGCCGTAGATGCGGAAGTGGAGCGGCAGGTGTGCTTACCTTGCAGGGGAAGGGCAGCGCGGAGGCCACCTTCTCCATGGCCAGGTTCCGGATGCTCGGGCTGAGCGGGCCCCGGCAGGTCGGGCAGCAGCTCAGCTTCTGCCGGCACTGGCTGCAGAGCAGGTGACCCGCCTGGCACTGCAGGATGGGCGGCAGCACGTAGTCGAAGCACACCGGGCACTCGAACAGCGCCGTGAGCTCGGCGGACCGTTCGGCCGGGGACGGCAGCGACACGGCGGCGGAGCCCTCGTGCTTCACTCCGCCCGCTTTCCCGGACCCCAGTCCCGGCCCGGCTCCGGCGGAGGGCGGACCGCTCATGGCTCCAGCTGCTGCCGGTCACATCCACCGACACCGACCGGACGTCCCTCCGGATCCCCGGAGACCCAACATGGCGGCGGCCAGTTCGTATCGCCTGCCGCTCGCTCGCATTGGCCGACACGTCACAGAGTGACAGTGCCGCCAGCCAATCAGAGAGCAGAGACGTGTTCTTCAGTAAGTTTGACAGCAAAGCGAAAGAAAAAGAAATAAAACGGCAAATATTGATTTATGGATTATTATCCAGATCAGAGTTCGTCTGATCATGGATCTTTGTTTTCACTGAAACAGACGTTTCAACCAGAAAAAAGAGGAAGTTGTGTGTGAAAACAGGAATTGGAGTTCTGGTTAAACACATCCTCCAAACATTTCCGATAATTCAACGAGAAAACTTCAATTTCAGAGATCCAGTAACATCAACAAAGCTGTTTAGTTGAGCTGATGAAACACCCCAGGGGATTCTTGGATCTCTCCCAGATTTACTGAATGACATGTTCCACATTGTTTGACAGATTCGACAGTTTCTTTGATGGAATCACTCATTATGAAACTGATTAATCCAACCTGTGTCTGATTTGGTGTGTTTTCCCACAGCTGAGGTGAGTCGGTGCAGCAGCTCTGGCCTTCTGAGAGCAGGCCTGGCGAGCAGGCCTGGCGAGAGCAGTGACGCAGCTCAATTAACCTTCAGCCACCTTCAAGTTCAGGCCACAAAAGCTTTTTTAAAGAAAAACGACGAACAACGGCAGCTGATTGGTCTGTTAATTTTATACTGAGCACATCTGTCGGACAGGAAACAGCTAGAAAGGACATCAGTTTTTGTTCGTTTTGTTAATTCAAACAGCACGAGTCCTTCTTTCTTTTTTTAGGTTTCTAAATAAAAACGGATCCTTGTTGATCCATAAACAAACATAGTAAACGTAGTAAGTAAATATTACATAAGAGCCCCGAACCTGCATTGTATCAGGGAACAGCTCCACTGGCTCTAAAAGAAGTAAGACTGTACTGATTTCTATGGAAAAATGTCCTTGTTTCTCCTTTGATTTATTAGCAATGCCGACATATGGTGATGTTAAGAGTATGATCTTAAAATATATTTTATTATATGAATAACTTATGCACAGCCTGTGCTGTTTGAAGAACTTACGTTTTCGATTAAAATGTTAGCAAATGTTACATTATCACATTAACACTAAAAAAAGCAGAAGAACAGTCATGTTTTTCTTTTTATGATAAATGACCTGCTTATCTCTTTGTTCTAAACTCTACCTGTTTCATATTTGTGTTGCTAAAACTGAGGCAGGAGAATTAAATGCCATTAAAAGAAGGTTCAGAGTTCAGGTGGTGACTCTTTGACTTCATCAAATCGGAGTCTGTCGGCTAATTTATTTCCTGCTAATCCGTTAATCTCCATGGTGTCCCCCATCACTTTTCTAACTTCATTATTTATGATCTATTTGGCAACCGATGAGGAAGAGGATGTTTAAAGTTCAGTTCATCCTGCTGCTAACATTAAAGGACAGTCTGGTGTTTTTTGTAGACAGCATGGAGGAGACCAAACCCAGAGTTCAAAGAGCAACAACAAACAAGTTCAACTAACCGATAACAACAACCCCCCCCCCCCCCCCCCCCCTTACACTGTACCCTCAGTGTTTCCTCTCTCCCCCTCCCTCTCTCTCTCTCTCTCTCTCTCTCGCTCTCTCCCCTCAGTGTGTTCCCTCTCTCTCTCTCTCTGCTCAGAGGTTGGACTCTGGTCGTAGTTGAAGTCTGATCCCAGCCGTGGTCAGTTGTGATCTATTGGTTCAGTGGACCAATAAGCGATATCAGAAGATGAAGCTGGTCTGCAGCAGCTCGTCTTTCCTGCTCGTCTTCTTTCTGCCCGGTAAGAACATTTTCCTCCTCCATCCTGCGTCTGAGCGCTCTGCCTTTAAAATGTCCTGACGTTCATTTTCATTTTCCAACAATCATCATTTCTGTTTTCAGCTCATCTGCTGATTGTCTCTAATCACGTATTAGTTGATTTATTCAGAAAATGCCAATATGAACGCGAATTTAAAAAATCCAGAGTGAGTGGATATTTATTTTACTTGAGTATCAGTCTAAAACTGAATGTGTCATTAATTGTTAAGAAAATCACCAAATCTAAATCTAAACAAAACAGAAAATCTGTTAGTTTATTAATCAACTAATTGATGCCAAATTCTGGACGTTGTAAATATCAGCTGAGCAGCCGTTATCAGTGCCATTCCCACCTTCATCTTCCTGGATGAACGGGTCCATTGTGTCCCAGTGAAAAGACAAGAGGACTGAAAAAGAAAGACTTTACAGCCAAGAGGAGGAGGAGGAGGAGGAGGAGGAGATGAGGCTGATGTGCTGCCTCAGAGACCACACCTCAATAATCCAAATAGATGTATTCACCAAAACAAATTCAATTGTAAACCAGACGTTACAACTTTTTAACCATTTTAAAGCCAAAAAGAGTCATTTGTGTTTTTTCATCTTTTTGTTTTCCTAATTTTAAAAAAGCTCTCCACCTATTCAGACTCATCTGATTCTGTCTGATCAGTTCAGACTCTGAATGTTTTCTTCTTCTCCAAAGAAAAGTTCCTCTCATGTGTTTGGGTCATTTCTGTCTTTATCTGATCAGCAGTTCTGCTCAGTAATGATGAAAAATTAGCCCCAGATATCTGATCGTCTTTATTCTGTCAACACAATAAACTCAGAAACATTCAGGACTGAACCAGAGACTCTGTGATTGGCTGTGACACCACCCAACGGAACCAATAGGAGCGTCCGATGTAGAGACGTGACTCTGGAGGTCACTATGAAAGATGGAGGAGGGGAATGGACGGATAAAGCAGCAGAGCTCCAGTCAGAGACGAATCAGAATGAAGGCTTCAACACAGCAGCTCAGAAAGGAACAGTTGACTCTGGTTTTGTTCCAGCTCTCAGTTTCAGCTCTGTCTCGTCCAAACATCAGCTGTCAAACCAGAAAGTGATGATTTGCTGGATGTTTTGTCATTTTTTTCATGTACTCCAACGACATGTTAACCTGACATCTGGGGACTGTCTTATGATTCTTTCAGGGACAGAATGTAAATCATTCAATCTTGGAAAGAAAATTTTGTTTAAGGTCAAGTTTAGATTGAGGTGGGTCTTGGAAAATACACAAAATATTTCGAGATTCTTTTTCTTGGTAATAAATCAGGACGCAGAAAGACGGGATGGAGGTTTGTCAATTGAAGCACAGATGGCCAGAATCATGTCATGGTGAAGTCAATCTGACCGAAGTTGTGTGTGATATTTAGCGGACCTTTAGCTTTTGAAACAATTACCAAATCAAATCAGATTTATTTGTATAGCACCAAATCATAACAAAGTTACATCAAGGCACTTTACATATAGAGCAGGTCTAGACCAAACTCTTTATAAATTTATTTAAAGAGACCCAACAGATCCCTGATGATCAGGAAAAACTTCCTTTAAGAGGCAGAAACCTCGAGCAGAACCAGGATGGGGGGGGGAGCAGCCGAAATTATGGAGACATAACTTCAGGAACAAAAGCAAATTTAAAGATGAAGACCTCAGAGCTGGAGTAAAATCAGGTCTGATGCAGTCAGGATTCTGTCCCCTGGACGAAGTGAAACTGGACCGTGAGTGTGTGCCAGCTGGCACGTCGTCACAGCTGTTAGCACTCACACTTCTGCTGACGCATCTGCTCAACGGGCCACGAGCTGCAGGTCGACTGACAGAAAACCAGGATGCACCCAGACCTGGACTTGAGTGAGTGCTAAGTCTGCAGTTTGGATTGGTCCCTGAGGTCACTTAGATGATCCTCGTATCTCTTGAGTTGTTCCTGAGGTCATGAAGGAAGATCTTTTGGTTTAAGGTAGCTCTGGTGGTTTGACCGGCGTCCTTTAGATGGTTTTCGTGCTCCTTGAGATGGTCATTGTATCTACTGCTATTTGAGAAAAGAACAATGATCTCACCAGTGTTTTCCTCTGCCGTCAGCCCGCTACAGGAGGCTTTAGGAATCAGTATGTTGTGCAGTAGGTCCCCAAAGGATCCACCACCAACAGCAAAACACCAAATAAGGCCATGGTGATCTCTCAGGACAGTAACGTCCACACATGACGCTGGAACCATCTCAACACCTTACTGAGACACTTTCTGCTGGATTTCATTTCATTTGTCTCCAGTCTGTTTACTTTTTGTCAGATTTAATGGAAATCTGGCCAGTAGCTGTGAGGACATTGGACACATGGATGGACAGACCGTTGTTTCTGCAGACTTCAGGTCTGTTGTGAGGCGTTAATTTCCACATTTCCATTTTTGTACAAAGGTTGTTAACACTCAGAACGCCGTGTGTGTCTCCCCTGTCATACTACAGCTTTAATTTATCATGAATTTTATCTGAAGGTTGCTGGATGGTTGGGAGTCTGTGCACTTCCTTTTTTGCCCAAAGCATGTGGTCCAACTCTGGGTGAGTGTCAGAGGTCAGGGCTGTTTACTTCAGTCCTCAGCTCCTCTTTCACTCATTAGTCTTTCTGTTTTTCGTTGTTTGTCAAAAATGACAATGATTTTTTTGTGTTCTGAGATTTTTATTTCGTTGTATCACAAACAGTGAGAAAACTTTAAAACACGAGGAAACATCACATGATGACGCTAAGGTGAATAAATCAAACTGTGTGAGCGTTCAGGACGAATTTTTGGCCATCGGAGCTCATTCCGCCGACGCCATCAGATACTGAGGTCTGTCCGTGATGTTTACTTTTATGGTCACTGGACTGAAGATGAATCTTTGTCAGCTTCAGTTGGCCTGATGCGCCTCATGTCTTCAGTTTTATCTGCTCTGGTTCATCTGAAGAATATTAAATCCAGATCTGATATTCTCTGAGTCCAGCTTCCTCTGCTCTCAACAGATCAGACCAATAGGACAGAAGCTTATTGGTCGTGGGGCGGCAGGTTACTTTGGCCTCATCTTTACGTTCCATTGGTAGTTGCTAAAGACAACAAGAAAAAGTGAAAATGCCGTATAAATGTAACTTCAGTCTCTCTCTCTGTTGTCCAGTTTGCTTTGCTGCTCACGGTCGCTTCGCTCAGAAGCTGCTGAACGACTTGTTCTCCAATTACACCAACGCCCTGCGTCCGGTGGAAGACACCGACCACATCATCAATGTCACCATGCAGATCACTCTGTCTCAGATCATCGACATGGTAACCGCACCCTGACCCCTGACCTCCATGTTCACATTGTCTTCATGGCCTCACTGATGACGTTTCTTGTCCCCAGGATGAGCGGAACCAGATCCTGACCACCTACCTGTGGGTCCGGCAGGTATGGATGGATGCCTTCCTCACATGGAAGAAGGAAGACTACGACGGCCTGGACGCCATCCGGATTCCCAGCAGCCGTGTATGGAGGCCTGATATTGTCCTGTATAACAGGTAGGTGTGGCTTCCTCGACAGTAACGCACCCTCTTTTCCCTCCCGTCGCCCGACATCTCCACTTCCCTAACCGCAGTGCAGATGACCAGTTCTCCAGTTCCATGGAGACCAACGTTGTTCTGCGTAATGATGGTGAAGTCATGTGGGACCAGCCGGCCATCACCAAAAGCTCCTGTGCCGTGGACGTGGCCTTCTTCCCCTTTGACCTGCAGCAGTGTGTCCTAACGTTTGGCTCCTGGACTCACAGCGGCAACCAGATGGACTTGTTCAGCGCCTCAGACAACGCCGACCTGTCCAGCATTGTCCCCAACGTGGAATGGGAGGTGAGTTGTTTCCTTGATGACTGTCCATTCTCTGACACAATCACAATCCTTTTGTTTGAGCAGGTTCTTGGGATGCCAAGCAAGAAAAACGTCATCCTGTACGGCTGCTGCTCGGACCCGTACCCCGACCTCAGCTTCACCCTCCACCTGAAGCGACGCGCCTCCTTCTACATCTTCAACCTCCTCATCCCCTGTATGATGATCTCCTTCCTGGCCCCGCTGGGCTTCTACCTGCCGGCCGACTCGGGTGAGAAGGTCTCCCTGGGAGTCACGGTGCTGCTGGCCCTCACTGTGTTTCAGCTGCTGGTTGCTGAGAGCATGCCGCCCTCCGAAAGCGTCCCGCTGATCGGTGAGCAGTCTTTTTGAGTCACATACATTATTATGGATATGTGGAGATTTGTTGACAACAGAAATAACTTCATGTGGTTCTGACAGATTTCAGCTGATTTTCAGCTGATTTCAAAATTTCTCTAATGCTCAGTAATTCGTGTCTCTGAAGTCCGAGGGGACATCTGAAGGGTAAAAGCTGCAGCTTAAAAGCCCCAGATGAGGTTCAATCATCTGTGGACAAGCCGTGACTTTTAAATCAATGTTCAGAATAAATTCCCTGAAAGGGAAGATGCCAATGAAGCAGATTTGTTGTTTGTGTTTGTTTGTTGGCAAACATCACAGCAGGAGCAGGAGGCCAGGAGTCAATAATGTTTGTCAGCAGTTTATTCAGAACACAATAATCCCCGCTCAGACGTCAGCGCACAACACTTCATTAAATCCTCCCTCGTGTCACATTGCTGATTTGTTGACCCATCCATCTACCGACAGGAAGTAAATACAATCAAACAAAGGGAAAAGATGGTGAGTCGTGTTAAAATAACGTCTTCTACAACATTAGATGATCTCTGTTGCCATGGTCACAGTAAAGAACCGTTATGGATGATAGAATGGATATAAACTGCCTCTGCTCCTTTGCTCCTGTTGTTATCACTGCGGCCACTAGATGTAGCCAAAGCTGAGGATGAGGTCATAGTGACCTGCTGACAGTCGGCAGTTCTGTCTTCCTGCGTCTTTGAACCTCCATTTCCTTTTTCAACAGGAAAATACTACATTGCTACCATGACAATGGTCACCGCCTCAACTGCTCTCACCATCTTCATCATGAACATTCACCACTGCGGTCCAGAGGCTCATCCCGTCCCAGAATGGGCCAAACGCTTCATCCTCAATCACCTGGCTCGCATCTGTTTCGTCCACGAGGTCGGAGAGAACTTTCTCGGGGGGGCGTCATCCCAGAAAAAGCATCTGTCACAGGAGGAGGCTGAAGCTACATCAGCCAGTGGTGGGAACTCCAGAGGAATCAACTGGGACGTGAATGGACGGGCGGGAGGGAGGGCAAACCAGGATGGGGTGGGGCAAGCCTGGAAAGAGGATCTGTTAGTATCCATCACCCACGCTGAGGAGGACGGAGCTGTTGGTGCGGGAGGCGAAGGAGGAGCTGAAGACAACAGGAGGGAAATCTTGGTGAAAACTCAGTGCCTCTGCCAGCATCAGGGTCTGCGCAAGAGCGTTGAGTACATCGCCAACTCTTACCAAGACCAGCGGGTGGCACAAGTGCGTATCGGCGAGTGGAGGAAGGTTGCCAAGGTCATGGATCGCTTCTTTATGTGGCTGTTCTTCATCATGGTCTTCTTCATGAGCATCCTCATCCTGGGTAAAGCCATCTGATGGTCTGAACCGTCGGGGCAGCAGATAAGACAGAGATCAGTTTGTATTCAGCAACAGTGGAAGTTTAATGGGATTTTATTTGGGATTCACCAACAGCCAACAAGTGAAGTCTGTTGAGTTAAAATTGGGTATAAATGGTTTTGAGGAGGCTCAGCCATGAGCACAGAGTGCAGAATGATTTTAGATCAAACAAAAGTCACAGTAATGACACAGATTGTATCAAAAGCTTAATTAGATCTCCAATTAAGAGAAGAGGGCTTTAACCACCCAGAGTCAAGGACATGAAATTAAACTCAACCTGGTTTCATTATTAAATGAGATACAACACTGTCAAGGTCCAAACTCCATCTGTACCATCAAACCATGAAGAAATCCACCTTTACTTGATTTTTTTGGACTGATCTGAAGCAACACAACATCTCACTTCACTTTTAAAAACCACGTGTGCCACAGTTTTTTATATGTTTGTTCTGAGACTTCACTTTTTTAAAAGAAAGCCTGCAGGTTTTAAAATGTTCATCACATAGAAGTCGGTGACCGCAACCAACAAGTTTGGTAACAAATATTTTGAACATGAAGTAGTTTTTCTTTGGACACACAGTGTGTCACTCGGGGTACCTCAATCAAATGAGTTTACTGTTTTCACACTGTTTCTCTTTTCTTACTTAAAATTAAAGAAGCTGAAACATAATGTGAAATTAGCTTTGATCCACTTAATGTTATTTGTTCCATACCTGAATGAACAAACAGGGAAATGATACTGGCGACGTGAAGGAGGATGTAGAAAATGAAGATAACGAGAAATGATGAGTCATTGAAGATAATTAAAGATTATTATCAGGTTCATAAAACCTATTTATGTTTCTATTTATTAAACGTTAAAAACGGTAAACAATTATCAGTTTGTCCCATAGAAGGCGTTAAATTGTGCAGAATGTCCCGGTTCAATCATTCATTCACCCAGTCAAGGAGATATAAACCTGAAGGAGCAAAAGGATTTAATTTCAGGTCATTCTTCTATTCTTAAATCCCCCCAAAACTAAAGACCGTTTTTATTATGTAAACCTAAGAAGTCACTGTAACTATATTGTTATATATCCTGTTTGTCACATATTTACACGACACCATCGATGCCATTAAAACTTCATACTAAACAACTTTGTTCACTGAGTTTATGGAAATCCTTCATCAAACCACAGAAACATTTAAATCAAAGGACAAGAAGGACTATGTATTTATTTTACATTCATTATTTCTACATCAAACTGTTGCTGAGTTGACTTGAGCGCAGAAAAAAATGTGTTTCTGACATTAAGAGGAACCTTCATTCATCTCTAACCGAACAAACCCGAAATGAAACCTGCAGCTGAGGCAGATTCATTGAATTAGACCAAACAATAGACTGAATGAAGGGCATTTCTGTGCCAGCTGAACCTCATTCCACAGCGATCATCTTCTGATTATTCCATCAGCTTCCTGGGTTTTTCCTTCATGCTGCTGAATGCTGTTTATGGGAACTGTTAATGGTCTCTGCAAGATAGCCAGCTGTTGATATCAACCTCAGTCCTGCTGCATCTGAGATTCAACAATCAGTCGGAATAAAGAACCTCACTGAAGCCCAAACGACAGGACACGATGTTCAAGTATGTGGGGGGGGCATCAGCCGTGGAAAAAGTGAACCAAACTTTGCACTGATGAGTTCAGTCCTGAGAGGAGAAACTCTGACAGACAAAGATGAAAGTGAAAGAATTCACAGAAAGCGCTGATTGGCAGGACGGGAATTCACAGCTCAGAACAAAACAATAAGGCAGCAGGTGATGCCTTTAAATGGTTACAAATGAAGCTCCCATCTGTCCCATCAGTGTTTTTAGGACCCTGAGGCCTGGAACTGACGAGACACGTGTTTATTGTGGCTTTTTCTGCTGGTTGTGTGATAATGTGTGTTAGTTCACAGGGAAATAAATCATTTTAAAGTTAGTTGTTGGTTCTGTTCCAGCTTAACTTCATTCCACAGTCATATAATTAACTCATCTTCCTGTAAATGGCACCGCCAGAGCAGACAGAACAAACAAACAGGCGGCCGATCATCTGTGTTCATACCTGAAATGTTTTAATCTAGTTTTAGCCACGAGTCCTGATCCAAACAAACCGCACCCACAGAGCTCCGGTCAAAGGAGGAGAAAGCATAAGAGTTAGAAAGATAAGAGATCGACACAGTGAAGCTTGGCTGCGAAGTCGTTCTGCTCCTGAAGAGGAATTAAACTAAAACTGGTGAGTACAACTTTTAACCCTTTTAGAGCCCCTTTCAGACTTTACAGATTTTCCTTCCCTTTGTGTTTTACATTTTCTTTATCCAGTCATTACAATAAACTGAGACTTTGAAACTGATTAGTTACCCTGTAAATGTTTAGAACATGGCCACTGCTGGTCCTGGACTACCTGAAGACCAATTCATGTGCTCCGTCTGTTGGGATGTGTTCACTGATCCCGTCACAATACCGTGTGGACACAACTTCTGCAAGAGCTGCATCACCACAAACTGGATCTTCAAAGCCAAGTGGCAGTGTCCTCTGTGTAAAGAGGTTTTTGACACAAGGCCAAATCTGCGAGTCAACCTTTTCGTCTCTCAGATGACGGCTCACTTCAGAGCTTTAGCTCAGCAACAAACCACCAGCAGCAGCTGGGAGGAACAGCAGGTCGAATCAAAAGATGTCAGCACCAAAACAGAACCGGTCCCCTCCGGTGAGACTCACCTGGAGCCTCCTCTGAAACGATCAGCCGTCCAAAGGCATCAGCTGATCCCCCCTGTGACGGATCTGACGGACAGGTGTTGTACAAAACACAACCGCCCCCTGGAGCTGTTCTGTAAGGACGACCACACCTGTGTCTGCATGCTCTGCATGATTGTAGAGCACAGGACACACCAGATTGTCCCTCTGGAGGAAGCACACACAGAAAATAAGACAGAGCTGAGGAAGACAGAGACTAAAATTCAGGCCATGATCGAAACGAGACAGCTGAAGATCGAAGACATCAAACACTGGATGGAGCTCAGTGACGACGACGCAAAGCGAGAGAAAGCGGCTGCTCTTATAGCCTTCAGCCATTTCGCCCAGTTGTTGGAAGAACAGCAGCAGGAGGTCGCTGAGTTGCTTGACGAGAAGCAGAGAGCAACAGAGGAGCAAGGAAGAGGTCTGATCACAGAGCTGGAAAAGGAGGTATTCCATTTGACGAAGAAGAGGTTTGAGGTGGAGCAGCTCTCCTGTTGTGAAGACCACCTGGATTTCCTCCAACGCTTCCAGTCCCTAAACTCCGGCCTTCCCACCACAGACTGGACCGACATCAAGATTCCTCCTCCGGTGTACGAGGGGGCAGTGAGGATGGGTCTGGACAGACTGCTGGATGACGTGTATGACGAATTGATGGGTGAGTTTGTTCCGCAGTTAGTTGTGGCAGAGCTGTTGAGAGTCCAGCAGTTTGCAGTGGATGTGACACTCGATCCGAATACCGCTCATCCCAAACTCATCCTGTCGAGTGATGGTAAAGAGGTGAAGCACGGCAAGATAAAGAAGTTGGTCAAAGACCGTGCAGAGAGGTTTTCTTCCTGGAAAATTGTCTTAGGAAACCAGAGCTTCTCTTCAGGAAGGTTTTACTTTGAGGTCAAAGTTGGCAGAAACACTGCATGGGATTTAGGAGTGGTCAGCGAGTCCGTCAACAGGAAGGGGAAAGGTCCTCTGACTCCCCAAGATGGCTTCTGGGCGATGGGTCTGATGGACGGAGAATACACAGCTCATGAAGAACCCCCAAAAGAGGTCGCAGATGAGCCGAAGACGGTGGGAGTGTTTGTGGATTACGAGGAAGGTTTGGTCTCCTTCTTCGACGTTGACGCTGCAGAAGCTATCTACAGCTTCACTGACTGTTCCTTCCCTGACAAGCTCTACCCGTTCATCAGCGTCAGCGGCAAAAACGTCCCCCTAATCATCACACCTGTCACACACAACCAGTAGAGTCACAAACTCTCGATTCTTATTCAACTATTTTTTTTTCTTTGAAAAAGTGTAGAATCAAATCTGAGATGAAATAATTGACTGCAGAAATAAAATATGATTGGATTGGAGATTACAAATAAAGTGTTGTGCTTTTCACTTGATGTAACAGCAGCTCATTCTTTGTTGAATATATAATGATGTCGACCCCCCCACATTCTGTTTCCCTCTAAATGGAGCTTCATTTGAAAAATGTTGTATTTCAGACTGAGACCATAAACTGAGGAGGAGGAGGGACGTTTTCCCATAGACTTCAGGCAGTTGGAGCTGGACTGTCTGACAGATGGAGCTTCCTTTCCTGTCTTTTTATTTCCTTTATAAACACAAAATGCATAAACAAAGTTCTCCAACACCAGTCAGGTAAAAAAACAGGAATGAAACTCAAACAAATACGTTAGATTAGGTTGTACTGAGGGCAAATGGGTGGATGAATGGATGATGGATGGAACAATGGATGAATGGGTGGATGGATGAATGGATGATGGATGGAACAATGGATGGATGGATGAATGGATGATGGATGGAAGAATGGATGAATGGATGGATGAATGGTTGAATGGATAAGCAGGTGGATGGATGGATGGATGGATGATGGATGGATGGATGAATGGGTGGATGGATAATGGATGGAAGAATGGGTGGGTGGATGGATGGATGGATGAATGGATGGATGAATGGATGATGGATGGAACAATGAATGGATGGATGAATGGATGATGGATGGAAGAATGGGTGGGTGGATGGATGGATGAATGGATGATGGATGGAAGAAGGGGTGGGTGGATGGATGGATGACTGGATGATGGATGGAACAATGGATGGATGGATGAATGGATGATGGATGGAAGAATGGATGGATGGATGGATGAATGGATGGATGATGGATGGAAGAATGGGTGGGTGGATGGATGGATGAATGGATGATGGATGGAACAATGGATGGATGGAAGAATGGATGAATGGATGGAAGAATGGGTGGGTGGATGGATGGATGAATGGATGATGGATGGAACAATGGATGGATGGATGAATGGATAATGGATGGAACAATGGATGGATGGATGACTGGATGATGGATGGAACAATGGATGGATGGATGAATGGATGAATGAATGGGTGGATGGATAAGCAGGTGGGTGGATGGATGAATGGGTGGATGAATGGATGATGGATGGAACAATGAATGGATGGATGAATGGATGATGGATGGAAGAATGGGTGGGTGGATGGATGGATGAATGGATGATGGATGGAACAATGGATGGATGTATGAATGGATGATGGATGGAAGAATGGATGAATGGATGAATGAATGGGTGGATGGATAAGCAGGTGGATGGATGGATGAATGGGTGGTTGAATGGATGATGGATGGAACAATGAATGGATGGATGAATGGATGATGGATGGAAGAAGGGGTGGGTGGATGGATGGATGAATGGATGATGGATGGAAGAAGGGGTGGGTGGATGGATGGATGACTGGATGATGGATGGAACAATGGATGGATGGATGAATGGATGATGGATGGGTGGATGGATAAGCAGGTGAATGGATGGATGAATGGGTGGATGGATAAGCAGGTGGATGGATGGATGAATGGGTGGATGGCAGGGTTAGGATTGGTCACACTGTTGAATGCTGACTGTTGGACCACCGCAGTCCGATACACCGACCAGAACAACACAAACACAACAAGCCTTCAGCACAACTGCCCTCCTGCCTCAGGCCTGTGGGGGCAACAAACACCTCAGATCCAAGGCCCGGTAAACGGGTCAGGATGTTAAACTGTGCAATGGTGATGAATCTGATGAAATGAGGTTTCAAACCCACAACCTTCTCACAGTGCTGCCACTGCAGCACCGTAACTTCTGTTATTGTTTGTGAACTGTAAACTCCAGCAGGTGGAAAAGTTTCGTCAGTGTCTCGGTCGCCTCGGCAGGCTGTAATGAGCGTTAATGAGACGGAAACAGTACCTGATGTAATGAGCCCAGAGGGACCGCACTGATCACGGCTCCAGGGAAACACAACAACAACACAACTTTATCTACACAGCAACTTGTGAGAGAGACTGGTCAATGAGTCAGCAAAGCTGGAGCGGTCCTCCATTCGCAGCAGATTACAGCCCAGGACTTAGACAATAATCGACCTGAACTCTGTCCAGCAGCTTCGCTGCAACACATACACACATTCACTGCAGTGCTCAAGTCAGATTACTGAAGTCTATGGGAAAATGTCCCTTCTCCTCCCTCCTCCCTGTTGGTGTGAGTCTTAGAAAGGCAACAAATCTACAGGATGTTTCATACATTTACATTTATTCATCTGTCAGAACCCAAAGTAACTCCTAATGAGGGACATGAGTCTGCTTCAGGCGCTTTGTGTGATCAAACATCTGTTAAATCAGATCAGATCCAGATGTTCCTTCAGGGTTTCTGGCTCATCATCAGAACCATAGAGCAGGACCGTCTGAACTGAGGTGGTCTGGGTCCAGGGATGATGAAGACAGATCACATTCTTGGAGGAAGAGAAGGTGCAAAGGACTGAGTGACGGAGGTGATTGGTCATGAAATACTAAGATGTATGAATATCTTTGGAGGTGGACAGGAAACGTGTTGACTCCGTGATGTTACATCACACGTCATGTAATCTGGAGGGAAGTCTATAACGTAGAAATGCTTCTATAAAAGAGAGACAGCCTCCGACACAGCAGGTGTGATCTTCATAAATGCATTCTATGTTCTTACGGTTTGTGTCCTGTTGTGCAGTCGGCATCGACATTGAACTCACTAAACTTTAACAGGATCATTTCATTTAGTTTTTCCAGGATGATGGAAAACTTCACCTACAACAGCTTGACTCTGCAGCTGGAGGGGTTGAAGGTCTCCCAGGACTCCGTCTATCCGGTCTTTCTTTTTATCTGTTTCTCCTACCTGTTTATTATTGTCTCAAATGTTGGCATTGCTGTTATTGTATATCTGGATAAGAACCTTCACCAGCCCATGTATCTGCTCTTTTGGAACCTGTCGGTCAATGACATCCTCGGAAGCTCCATCACTTTGCCTCGTTTGCTGGTCGACATCCTGCGTCCTCCGTCTGAACGCCTCATCAGTTACTATGAGTGTGTGGTCCAGGCGTTCACAGTACACGTGTTCAGCACCACCGCTCGCACAGTCCTGATGATTATGGCCTTTGACAGGTACGTGGCCATCTGTAACCCGCTGCGTTACAGCACCATCATGACCAACAACATGGTGGTCAAGCTGACGGTTTCTGCCTGGGGAGTGGCCTTTGTCCTGGTCGGGATCCTGCTGGGTCTGACCATCAGGCTGAACCGATGCAGGACTCTCATCAGAAGTCCTTTCTGTGACAACGCCGGTCTGTTCAAACTGTCCTGTGACAGCGTCTTCATCAATAACGTCTACGGCCTCACGTTCACAGCTGTCTTATACACGGCGTCCATCGGCAGCATGGTCCTCACCTACACGAAGATCACAGTCGTCTGTCTGACCAGTAAGAACAAGTCTCTGAACAGCAAAGCCTTAAAGACCTGCAGCACTCACCTGGTTGTGTATCTGATTTCTTTGTTTAGTGGGATGTGTGTCATCACTCTCCATCGTTTCCCTGTGTATGAAAACAGCAGGAAACTTGTTACAATCCTGTATTTTATCATTCCCAGCAGTCTCAATCCCGTCATTTATGGCATGCAGTCAAAGGAGATTCGCAGATTTTTGTTTAGCCTTGTTTATTCCAAGAGGGTTTCGTCGTCATAAAGGTTTATTCGCAGACATATGAACAAAATGACGTGTAGTTATAATGATATTTTAAATGCCTCCCCAGGTTACGGACCGGGCGTTTCTGTGTAAACACCAGATTCACTTCTGGATACCGATGATGTCACATTACATCTAAAATTCTGAACTTTCTTCTCATACCATGTTTTACATATGAATGTGGATGTTTTTGAAGAACATGAACTATGAAATGTCCCTTTCTGTCCAGGTAGTTTAGGTGAAGACTGTTTTCCTGATTTGGGTTTAACTCAAAGAACTTGGTGATTTTAGATAGAACTGTAACTTTGAGTGTCATCTTTTGCAGAATGGCTCTCCCATAAAGAAATTGTTTCCCAGTTTGGTGAAGCTGATCTCAATCTGCCTGATGTCACAACCAACTGTAATGTGAGGGGCAGAAACTTTATATAGTTGTCTACACGTTATTTGTTGTTCTTCATGACTACATTGTTCTTACTGAATTTCGGGATAATTGTTTTTATGTACCTCTGAATTTCCCACTTGCGGGACACTAAAGATTTCTTTACTTGACTTGAAGTTTCCTTCCTGAACACCCATTTGCTCATTTATTCATTCATTCATCTTCTAATGCGGGGTCACCAGTCCATCACAGAGACACACAGGCCTACGGACAATTTAGAGTCACCACTGAACCCAAACATGATGCCTTTGGAGGCCTCAGGCCAGGAACCGAACCCAGGACCTCCTTGTTGTGAATCAATAACCACTATCCCACTGTGCCCCCCCGCTTGGTCAAATCTAAATAAAAACTGGAGTCATTTCACCGATAGTCCATCAACCTCTTTAGTTCACATGAAGAAAACCCAACAACTCCTGTCCTAATTAAATTTGCAGGTCCCTGAACAGTTTAGGTGAACTCTGACCTTTCCCCCAGTGACATCATTTTAACAGGACACATAAGTCTTCACTTCCATGATAAAGGGGTTTTCTGCTCTCTGTCTGTGAAGGACGTTGGGAACTTGTGGTTCTACATAAAGAAACATTTCAGAAACAACAGACTTGTGAAACCTCAGTGAACAAACACAACCTTTATTTTTTAATCAATGGCCCTTTTTGTCCAGGATATAAATTTCACTGACATCAAAGGATTCTGTATTGAATGTCTGGGATAAATAAATAGGAATATGAAATATCAGCTGAAGGGCCCACCGCCTAAGCAGGCTTCGACTCGGTTGTCCACGTGGCCAGTCTCTGGTCAGATGAAAGGCTGAGAGGCAACCTCAGATTATCTGCCCAGTTACCAAAGCTGACAACAGAGAAACTCTGATTACAACACACATCCTCCTCACTCTGGCAGCGTTCTCATGGTACAAACCAGATGTTGAATCATAAGAGATGAGTTGTGGAGGCTGGGTTCAGGGCAGGGATCAGTGTTAACGACTGACATCTTTAAAAGCATCCTCGTGAACTCAGAGCAGCATCTGCTCTGCTGAGAGGACAGGAGAGCTGCTTGGTGTTCTGGCAGGGCTCTGTTTTAGAAGAGAACAGAATAACGTTTATTATTATTTTACAGTAGGTATCACTGTCATCCTTTCTAGATATGTATGGTCATTATTCTCATGTTTGGATGTTTATTTTCTACCTCTTTTTAACAGGACTGTCCAGTTTTAGATGGAAAACACAACAACCACAACTCCCCTCAAACAGCCCATTGTGTTTGTGCTGGAGGGCTTTCACACTCCTCCAGGCTTCGGCTCTTTCTTATTCTTCCTGGCTTTCTTTAACTACATGGTGGTGCTGTTGGGGAACGGTGTGGTTGTTTGCATCATTTGCGTTGACAAGAACCTGCACAGGCCCATGTTTGTGATGATTTCCCACCTGGCAGTGTGTGATCTGCTGGGGGCCACGGCAGTGCTGCCTCGCCTCATGATGCACTTTCTGACCGGTGAGAGGAGGATCGCCTACATCCCAGCCATCGCCCAGGCCGTCTCCGTGCACACGTATGGTCTCGCAGCACAGACTCTTCTAGCTGCCATGGCCTATGACAGGTATCAGCCTGGCGTCTCTCGTGTGTTATGAAAGGAAATGAGCTTATTTCCATCTATGTCGCTCTTCAGTCTGTGTTTAGGAAGTGTTAGGTTAATTATCAAAGATCATTCTCCACCAGTCTGATCAAGTTCGGGTTTGTGTGTGAGCAAAGCATGTTTTCCTGAAAATACAAAATAGATGCACAGAGTTTGTGATGCTAATTTAAATCAAACCCTCATTTCGCACTATTGATTTTTAAAACCTTTCTGGAGATATGTTGCTGTGTGCGAACCGCTCCGGTATCACACCATCATGACGTCTGCTCGGCTGCACGCCTCCTGCGCCCTGGCCTGGTTTGTCGCCGTGCTCTGCATCGCTGTGCTCTTCGCCCTCCACATGAACACCCAGCTGTGTGGCAACATCATCCAACATGTCTACTGCAGCAACCGTGCCATCCTGAGGCTGGCCTGCAGGTCCACACAGACTAACAACATCTACGGTCAGTGTATTGGTCCAGAGGGAGGATCCAGGTCAATCCCTCCAACCCTGGATGACATGAAGGCTGAAATGATTCTCAGCTGTAAAGATAATGGTGAAATTTGATGTTTTTCCAGGTCTGTCTATGTTCTGGTCTGTGAGTACCGGGATCTTTGTCATCATAGCTTTTTCCTACTTCAGGATCCTGCAGGCGTCCATAAAACACGGTCGAGATGACAGCAGCGTTCGCAGTAAGGCCTTTCAGACCTGCACGTCACACCTTGTTGTTTATGTGCTCTATGAAATAGCCTCAGTGATCATAATAGTGAGTCAGAGGTTTGCTTCAGTCTCACAAGACCTCAAAAAGTTCTTCAGCATCCTGTTTATTATTGTTCCACCTGCAGTCAATCCCATTATCTATGGACTGGTCAGTAAAGAGTTACGTGGAAGTATCATCAAGCATTTTGTCACTCAACGTAGTCACAAAACACGTCTTTCAGGCTGATCATTCCCTGAACCCTCTCACCTCTTTATCAAAGATTTATTTATTTTTTAGATTTTATTTTGCCTCGTTTGCTCGTTGACACCCTGTCATGATACTGAAGTTTGTGCCTAACTTGTAATAAAGATATCAACTTAAATGACACAAATGGGACCAAAGAGCTTTTCCTGTCTGATGGATTAAAGACAATATTAAGGTTGTCCATGAAAATTCAAAGCGGCTCCACTCATTGTTTGGTCTTTGGCAAACATGAAGCCAGCACCAGAACCTGAACTTCCTGCACAGACCACTCCAACTCCAGCAGAGATAAACATGTTAACAGTCTGATGCAGATATGCATTTCTGTTCCTGTGGCTGTGTCCTAGTTATATAATCAATAAAATGATGAAAGTTACAATAAAAACAGACAACACAACATGGTTTTATTCATCATCAGGAGTGATACATCAGAGTGAAGCTGCATCTCTCAGGTCAGAGGTCAGACTGAAGTTCCTGTTCACAGATGAATCAGCACAGTAAAAAGCCAGACGACATCCACCTCAGCAAAATAAAATCCTCTCTGCTGCCATCAAACCGGGCAGAACAGGACGCTGCTCAGAGGTTTCTGTCACGTGACTCACACTGACGCCTGGATGGAAAAAACCAGCTCCAAGATGGCGGCTAACGCCTGAAATACCTGAGAACAACAACACAAACCTGTCAATGACCAAACGGGTTCAAGCCACGAATATTGAGACCATCTCTCTAAAGCAGAAAACACAAGATATAAGACGGCCACTGGTCACCCTTAGAAACAGAGATGTTGTGGAGAACCCCTGCTCTTACACTGCTGCCAGGATGAGCATACAAAGTACGGACAGATATGAGGATTTTCGCTGGATGCGTCAGTAATGCTGCCATTTGGGAGGTGAAGGACAAGAAATTCTTGAGTGCTAGCGTTAGCTAATGTTCATATGGCTTCTTCAGTCAGCATTTAGGTGAGGTTGTAACAGAAATCCAATCCCAAATATCAGGTAAACCATTCCTACAGTTAACAGCTTGTGGGGCAGGTTAGGGTGAGGTGTGTTCACTCTTTGCTAGCTGACCTTTGATGAAATGTTCGCTGCAGAGACGTGTGTACTTCGGTGCCCCCACGGGACGGAGGCACATATCCACAACCTCCTCCTCTCTGGGTTTTCTATCTGGTCAACTATCCAGCATTTTGGTAAAAGTTAAGCCAAATCTAGTTTTGTTTTGTTTTTTTAAAGCAGTTGACGGCAGGATGAGGAAGGAGCTGTGACGTCACGTGAAAACAGGTCTGAGGTTGGAACAGAAGAAGCCTCTGAAATTGATGTGACCGTAGCTCAGAAACACTTTTCTCATGCCCAGACATCTGACCTGGGTCTGGAGATCGATGGTGGCCTTTTCACCGAGTCTTAGTAAGTCTTTTGATCAGGTAAAAACAAAAAACCATCTCAATGCCTCACAGGAAAGAGCTTCTGTAGGCCTCTGAATGTGGAGTTCAAATCGAAGCAGTAAACACCAGAAATGAGACTTTAAGCTTACAAAGCTGACAACAGGAGTTGAAAGCTTTGCTGGATCCGCTGAGGCTGATTGTGTCTCACATCAAATGCTGCGTGTGGCAGCTCACGCGGTTCTTGATGTTGCATCATCTGTTGTTGAATGTTCAGATTCCCCTGAAGATGTTTATAAAACCTGGTAGCAAAGGAGATCTTGACTAGAGCGACAATGAGCCACAGCAGAAGGAACGCTCCGAGAGGGAAAGAGTTCTGACTGTGAAGTCATGCTATTTTAACACATTGAATTTCATTTAGTTTTTCCAGGATGATGGAAAACTTCACCTACAACAGCTTGACTCTGCAGCTGGAGGGGTTGAAGGTCTCCCAGGACTCCGTCTATCCGGTCTTTCTTTTTATCTGTTTCTCCTACCTGTTCATTATTGTCTCAAATGTTGGCATTGCTGTTATTGTATATCTGGATAAGAACCTTCACCAGCCCATGTATCTGCTCTTTTGGAACCTGTCGGTCAATGACATCCTCGGAAGCTCCATCACTTTGCCTCGTTTGCTGGTCGACATCCTGCGTCCTCCGTCTGAACGCCTCATCAGTTACTATGAGTGTGTGGTCCAGGCGTTCACAGTACACGTGTTCAGCACCACCGCTCACACAGTCCTGATGATTATGGCCTTTGACAGGTACGTGGCCATCTGTAACCCGCTGCGTTACAGCACCATCATGACCAACAACATGGTGGTCAAGCTGACGGTTTCTGCCTGGGGAGTGGCCTTTGTCCTGGTCGGGATCCTGCTGGGTCTGACCATCAGGCTGAACCGATGCAGGACTCTCATCAGAAGCATTTACTGCAGTAACGGCGGTCTGTTCAAACTGTCCTGTGACAGCGTCTTCATCAATAACGTCTACGGCCTCACGTTCACTGTGGTTCTGCTCACGGCGTCCATCGGCAGCATGGTCCTCACCTACACGAAGATCACAGTCGTCTGTCTGACCAGTAAGAACAAGTCTCTGAACAGCAAAGCCTTAAAGACCTGCAGCACTCACCTCTTTGTGTATCTGATTATGTTGCTCAGTGGTTTCCTTGTCGTTACTCTGCATCGCTTCCCTGAATATGCCGACTTCAGGAAACTTTCTGCACTTCTGTTTCATATTGTTCCGAGTTGCTTCAACCCCATTATTTATGGCACACAGTCCAAAGAGATAAAAAAATTCTTGTCACGTTTGTTTGAAGCCACAAGAGTTTTGCCATTGTGATAAAAACATTTCCGAATTATTTTTCTTCATGTGTCAACACTAAAAATCGAAAATGTGGATGAAGAATTCTCATTCTGTTAACAGGAGCTCTGTTGTAGATGAGGTGCTGAAAACCTGCAGCACTGATATGGATGTATAACTAATTATGTTGCAGATAACTCTACGTCTGCAGTCTCAGTCCCATCATTTATTACATGCAGTTTAATATGTATAGATATTTGTGTAACTCGTATTTCATTAAATAATAAAGATCAACTCCAAGATTCATTTCTACATCAATCAGAATGAGTCTCAAAAAAAGTCTCTTTACTGTCCATTGTTTTTGGGACCAGATGTTTCCCCACAAAGTAAGATAAGGATCATAGAGCTGAAGAGAAAAGTCTATAGGAGCTGTTGTGACCTTAACCCTCCTCAGAAGCTTCATCACTTTGTCTCGTTTGCTTGTTGACATGTTGTGTCATCATCAGTTACGATGAGTGTGTAGTCCAGGTGTTCACCACACACAGTCCTGAGTTCGTTAAAAGCTAATGAGTGCCATCCAGAACTCTTCCTGTCCTCCTCAGCCGGCGGTATCATTTTAAAATGATTATTTTTAATATTAGTTTGGACCGTTTGCTTTTCCTCATGTTGATCATGTCATCAGTTTTTGTTTCTGTTGGTGGATCACGTCTTGATTAAATCTGCTCCACTTTTTACTGAGAGGAAACCCAGAACAGAATCCAGTCCAGGTTTTCACACGACCGGCAGGGACAGCTTCTGCTTCCGACATTTATTTGACTTTAACTTTATGTTATCATGGCCAAACAGGGCAGAAAAGCAAGATCATTTACATTTAACATGAAAATAATATCTATTATTATATCAAAGTGAACGCAAATATGCAGCACGCTGTCACAGCGGTTCTCTCTGTTCTGGTTGGGGTCCTGGCCTGAGGCCTCCAAAGGCATCATGTTTGGGCTCATTGGTGACTCTAAACTGTCCGTAGGTCTGTTTGTCTCTGTGATGGACTGGGATTGGCTCCAGAACCCCCCGTGACCCGGAAACAGATCAGAGGAAGAAGCTGTATGGATGGGAAACAAATATTTATTTATTTCTTCATTTTAAAATATTAAACATGGTATATTAAGGTAACATGGAACAAGATGGAGAAGCAAGGTCCATATTTCAAACTACAGGGTCTTAACCATATATGATGATGTCATAGTGTTGCATCACGTTGATTGGGTGATGAACGGCCTCAGAGAATACAACTGTGACTATATGAGCCTGCAACAGAGGACGTGACTTCAGCTGAAGATGAAAATCAGGAGACTCTGAGTCTAAAAATGTACAGTATGACGGCCAGTTTTAATGAAAATCAGAGTGTGTTTTCTTTTGTGCTGCTTTAATTTTTACCATTCAGATGTTTGTTGTTCCAGGTTGATGGAAAACCAAACCAACGTCACCTTCAACAGCTTGACTCTGCAGCTGGAGGGGTTAAACCTCCGTCGGGACTCCGTCTATCCTGTTTTTCTTTTCCTCTTCTTCTCCTACATGTTGATCATGTTCGTCAATGTTGGAATTGTAGTTCTGGTCTTCGTTGACAAAAGCCTTCACCAGCCCATGTATCTGCTTTTCTGCAACCTGCCCGTCAACGACCTGGTTGGGAATTCCATCATGGCGCCGCGGCTGCTGGTCGACATCCTGCGTCCTCCGTCTGAACGCCTCATCAGTTACTATGAGTGTGTGGTCCAGGCGTTCACCACACACATGTTCGGCACCACCTCTCACACAGTCCTGATGATTATGGCCTTTGACAGGTACGTGGCCATCTGTAACCCGCTGCGTTACAGCACCATCATGACCAACAACATGGTGGTCAAGCTGACGGTTTCTGCCTGGGGAGTGGCCTTTGTCCTGGTCGGGATCCTGCTGGGTCTGACCATCAGGCTGAACCGATGCAGGACTCTCATCATGAATCCTTACTGTGACAACGCCTCCCTGTTCAAACTGTCCTGTGACAGCGTCTTCATCAATAACGTCTACGGCCTCACGTTCACTGTGGTTCTGCTCACGGCGTCCATCGGCAGCATGGTCCTCACCTACACGAAGATCACAGTCGTCTGTCTGACCAGTAAGAACAAGTCTCTGAACAGCAAAGCCTTAAAGACCTGCAGCACTCACCTGGTTGTGTATCTGATTATGTTGCTCAGTGGTTTCCTTGTCATTACTCTGCATCGCTTCCCTGAATATGCCGACTTCAGGAAACTTTCTGCACTTCTGTTTCATATTGTTCCGAGTTGCTTCAACCCCATTATTTATGGCACACAGTCCAAAGAGATAAAAAAATTCTTGTCACGTTTGTTTGAAGCCACAAAAGTTTTGCCATTGTGATAAAAACATTTCCGAATTATTTTTCTTCATGTGTCAACACTAAAAATCGAAAATGTGGATGAAGAATTCTCATTCTGTTAACAGGAGCTCTGTTGTAGATGAGGTGCTGAAAACCTGCAGCACTGATATGGATGTATAACTAATTATGTTGCAGATAACTCTACGTCTGCAGTCTCAGTCCCATCATTTATTACATGCAGTTTAATATGTATAGATATTTGTGTAACTCGTATTTCATTAAATAATAAAGATCAACTCCAAGATTCATTTCTACATCAATCAGAATGAGTCTCAAAAAAAGTCTCTTTACTGTCCATTGTTTTTGGGACCAGATGTTTCCCCACAAAGTAAGATAAGGATCATAGAGCTGAAGAGAAAAGTCTATAGGAGCTGTTGTGACCTTAACCCTCCTCAGAAGCTTCATCACTTTGTCTCGTTTGCTTGTTGACATGTTGTGTCATCATCAGTTACGATGAGTGTGTAGTCCAGGTGTTCACCACAGGAAGGCCTTTGACACAGCTGTCTTATACACGGCGTCCATCGGCAGCATGGTCCTCACCTACACGAAGATCACAGTCGTCTGTCTGACCAGTAAGAACAAGTCTCTGAACAGCAAAGCCTTAAAGACCTGCAGCACTCACCTGGTTGTGTATCTGATTATGCTGATTTGTGGCTTTGTTGTCACTGTTATGCACCGTTTCCCTCAGTACTCAGACTACAGGAAACTGGCTGCCATCTTGTTTCATATCGTCCCCGGCAGCCTCAATCCTATAATCTACGGACTTCAGTCCGCAGAGATCTGCAAATCCCTGTCCAAACTATTCCGATCCACAGCAGTCAAACCGTTTTACTGACCGTTTTACAGAATTCAGCACATTTTTATTAGTTTCACATCTTAGTGTTCATTTACTGTCACTGGTTTTACTCAGTGAGGCTGAATGTTTGTATTAACTCTGTCACAATGTCAAACTGTCTGTTCAACATGATGAGATAATAATATTTAGCTACATGCTAGGTGTGTATAAGGTGTGTTAGCTGCTACCTCGCTGGTTTGGAACAATGTCACTCAATTCTCATTAAGTTCTGGAGCCGAACTGAAATGTAAGAACTGTGAAATTTATAATAAATTTTGATGTTTTAAATCTATAAACATTTCAGAGACAAACATGAATTGACATTAATAAAGAGGAAATGTGAAATATTTATTAAATGTGTGACGTTCAGTAAACATTTTGTAATACTTTAGTACTGTTGCCCCATGATGAAGA
Source organism: Echeneis naucrates (assembly GCF_900963305.1). Lineage (NCBI taxonomy): Eukaryota > Metazoa > Chordata > Actinopteri > Carangiformes > Echeneidae > Echeneis > Echeneis naucrates. The sequence goes on along the minus strand of NC_042524.1, from coordinate 453,211 downwards.
CGTAGATGAGGAGGAGGAGGATGAAGCATGACCTTTAACCCCTGCAGGATCAGAACATCAGTCTGGTTCTCCATCATCAGTCTGTGAAGAGCAGAGCTAAAGTGTTCCAGCTGAAGGTACCGAACAATCTTCATCATCAGTGTCGTCCTCACTCGTGTCTGAATAGTTCTGAATAGTTAAAGGGCATCAGCTGTTTCCTGCAGTGTGTTACATCACACACCGACACACAACGCAACAATTGAGCCCAAAGAGTCTCTGAGGTGACAGACAGCGTCCTGGAGTCGAACCTGCCCCCCCGTCAGCTGTAGCGTCACTGTTGCCTGGTGACCGTTGGTGTGTGTCTTGGTTGCCGGGGGTACTTCCTGTCGGTGACTCATGGTGGAGACAGGAGCTCAGCTTGTTTTTTCACAAGAAAACTAAAACCTTCACACTTTGGTTTGTGTTTCTGAGACACAAACACATTAAAATCATACAGACTCACAAATGTCTTGAAGGGGCAGATATATATACTGTTTAATGGGGGCAGTCAGTTTGGGGTGAAAGTGACGATGGACACTGAAATAACTTCAAGATGAATGAGCCTGAATCTCCTCCTGAAGCAGCTGAGAGCTCGTGGTGCGTTCGCTGTCAGCTCATCAAAGTACCTGTGATGCTGATGCTACCTTTTAGCTTCCCCACTAACATTAACTGCCACTTGACCTGTTGGACAGGGTTAGGGTTAACCCTAACCCTAACCCTTAACCCTCACTAAGGCATGTTGCCTTAGTGACAGCTAAGCTAATGATGCTAAACTAAAGGTTAATCTCCACTGTTGGTGTTTCATTATAATTCATTTCATCTCATTTGTGGTGAGACGATGGAGGACAGAAATGTTTTGATCAGTACATAGTTTATTATTTATTTCAGCAGCTGTTTGTGTGTCTTCACTTTAGCTTGTTGTCTAGCTTTGATATCAGCTTCTATGACAAACATCTTATTTGTGTACATTCATAAATTAAAACCATGTTTGCTGAAGGCTCAACTTTCATTAGAAGTGTTGAAAAAGAATTAAGGTTTTAAGATAAATTAATATTTCAGTTATTGACCTAAACATCAGTGAAACAACTTTAATTTTATGGTAAATTATTTAAAGGTGTTTGGCATCTGAAATTATAAAATCTAACAAATATTATATCATATAACCACCAAGTTCTGATAAAATCTTTTATGGATTGTTAAAACCATGTGATGGTTCACCTTATATTTGATGTCTGCTGATGGTGAACATTAAAAACATTATCTTTTCATTTTGACTGCAGACCTTCAGCTGCTTCATTCTTCCTTAGAGAAGTGAAACTGAATTAGCAAACTGTGATGATGTTTGTAGGATTTTAATACTCAATGAAAAAAAATTACAAACACAAAGCAACTTAACTTCATAACCAGTTCTGAAGAGATATTTAATAAAATATGTACAAAATATTTCATACTGAGAGTGTCGACTATGAGCAGGTTTCCTGTCTTGAACTTGTGTCATTGCAGTAAATACTCTGACATTTCATGTGGATCACCTAAAGATCCTTCGTGCCGTCTTCCTGCAGAGCACAGCTGAGATCTTCTGTCTGATCTCTTTGATCTGCAGCCCATAGATCACGGCGTTTAGGGCCGGCAGCACCACTTCACCCACAATGACCGCCACCTTCCTGTGGTCGGACAGCCGTGGGAACCGGTGCAGGATGACGATGATGAAGGCCGACAGCAGCAGCAGGACGTACACGGTCAGATGGGAGGCACAGGTCTGCAGAGCTTTGCTGTTCAGAGCTTTGTTTTTACTTAGCACGCACACAGCGGCGATCTTCAGGTAGGTGAGCGTGACGCTGCAGATGGAAGAGCCCAGCAGGACCACGGTGTAGCCGAGGCCGTAGATGTGGTTGATGAGGACGCTCTCACAGGACAGCTTGAACAAGGAGGCGTTGTCGCAGAACGGGTTGGATATGACCGACCTGCAGCGCGACAGGCGGACGCTGAGGCCCAAGAGGATCGCCACCAGGACGAAGGCCACCGCCCAGGCCGCAACCGACAGACTCACCACCATCTTGGTGGTCATGATGGCGGCGTAACGCAGGGGGCTGCAGATGGCCATGTAGCGGTCGAAAGCCATGATCATGAGGACGGTGTGGGAGGTGCTTCCATACAGGTGGACGCAGAAGGCCTGAAGGACGCAGCTGATGTAGTGGATGTAGCGGTTGGAGTTGGAGAGCAGAAGATCTCGGAGAACATGAGGGATGATGATGGTCGCCCCGAACACGTCGTTAATACTCATGTTACAGAAGAGCAGGTACATGGGCTGCTGGAGGCTGCGGCTGCTGAAGATCAGGACCACCAGGCCGAGGTTGGACGCCATGATGAAGACGTAGATGATGAGGAGGAGGATGAAGGCTGGGATGGAGGACTGAGGGGTGACCTTTAACCCCTCCAGGATCAGGACATCAGTCTGGTTCTCCATTGTCAGTCTATGAAGAAACAACAAGAGAACGTCCTGAAGATAAACTGCTGCTGACAGTCAAAAGGTTTCTCAGGTTATTTTTAAAACAACATCACAGATACTGAGTCACAGACTTCTCTGTCCTCTGCCCCCCCCATCCAAACCTTCATCCATCAGAGCTAAACTGACACGAACAGATCAGAATGAGTCCGTTACCTCCTGCGGCTTCGCCTCCTCCATCCAGACCTGATGATAAACAGCTCTACCTTTTATTGTGGCTGTGAGCTGCAGCATCACTTCCTGACAGCTCAGCTGTTGCTTGGCAACCTGTTCCTCAGCATCACTCTGAGTCTCCGTCACTTCAGTCATGATGAAATGAAATCACAAAATCATGAAGATATTGATAAATGATTTATCTTTTAGCTTTGGGTTCAGGTCCAGGTCCAGGTTTATAGCCTTTACAGTCTGTAGCAACAGAATTCACCTGCTCCATAATAATGAAAACCACAAGACAAAAACCAGGATCTGAGGACTGAAGACCCAGAGGAGACTCAGATTAGATACCAGATTAGCACAAAGGTCGCTGAGGAGCAGAGACCGAAGGTCTTTGGGGGAACTGAAGACCAGATTCAGGACAGACAGCTGACATGAAATCATCAAACTTTTCATGATTATTACACATTTATTACTGTGTTTGTGTGTACGTCTGAAATAAATCATAATCTCATTAATCGTGACAATAATGAGAGAAAGATTTATTTCTGTTTAGACACATGAAAGCAGGAAAACACAGAGACCAGCATCATGGGAACAACATTTTCTGTGATTGTACTCACTTCAAATGTTAAATGTCCATAAAATGACTAATCATAAAACAAATAATCTCCTGACTGGACCATGTCTGAAAACTGAACAGGGAATTTAAGTTTCCTTTTCAAACTCATTTGCATTTAAATTATAATGATGCTAAAGTCTTTCTGGACCGAAACAAACTTGACAGAAATCTGTGTATCTCTTTAGACTGAACTCCGTAGATGATCGGGTTCAGGCTGCCGGGGATGATGTGGAATAGAATAGCCGACTGTTTTCTGTAGTCCGAGTACTGAGGGAAGCGATGGAGGATGATGATGAAGAGTCCAGATAAAACCATAATCAGATACACAAAGAGGTGAGTGCTGCAGGTCTTTAAGGCTTTGCTGTTCAGAGACTTGTTCTTACTGGTCAGACAGACGACTGTGATCTTCGTGTAGGTGAGGACCATGCTGCCGATGGACGCCGTGAACAGAACCACAGTGAACGTGAGGCCGTAGACGTTATTGATGAAGACGCTGTCACAGGACAGTTTGAACAGGGAGGCGTTGTCACAGAAAGGATTCATGATGAGAGTCCTGCATCGGTTCAGCCTGATGGTCAGACCCAGCAGGATCCCGACCAGGACAAAGGCCACTCCCCAGGCAGAAACCGTCAGCTTGACCACCATGTTGTTGGTCATGATGGTGCTGTAACGCAGCGGGTTACAGATGGCCACGTACCTGTCAAAGGCCATAATCATCAGGACTGTGTGAGAGGTGGTGCCGAACATGTGTGTGGTGAACGCCTGGACCACACACTCATAGTAACTGATGAGGCGTTCAGACGGAGGACGCAGGATGTCGACCAGCAAACGAGGCAAAGTGATGGAATTCCCAACCAGGTCGTTGACGGGCAGGTTGCAGAAAAGCAGATACATGGGCTGGTGAAGGCTTTTGTCAATGAAGACCAGAACTACAATTCCAACATTGACGAACATGATCAACATGTAGGAGAAGAAGAGGAAGAAGAAAACGGGGTACACTGACACCTTTGTGACCTTTAACCCCTCCAGCCGCAGGGTTAAGCTGTTGTAGGTGAAGTTTTCCATCAGCCTGAAAAAAGATAAGAAAGCATTTAATACCAAAGAAGAAGAAAAGTTCAACCACAAAAACAATCCTTGAGAAACCACAAGAGTTCAAAGATTAAATCATTCTAACTTTACCTTTTCTTGTCTCACTGCGTTTGTCCGTCTGCCAGAAGACCACAACCTGGATTCAGGCTTTTATAGACGGAGCTCCTGACGTGGGAGGATCTACATGACGTACCGTTGTGACATCCAGCTGACACCAGGGACGCCAAAGAACTGATGATGAAGTTTGTCCAACCAGCTGGATGTGGTGGGCTTCCTGCTGTTTGTCCCACTAAGTCCAGATCTGGTTCAGCTGCTGGAAGGTGTTTTTAAACTCGTCCTTTCTGTCAGACTGACATCTTATTCTCCATCAGTCCACCTTTGGTCCTGGACCTCAGCTCAACGTTTCCTGATCCTGGTCTTCACAGATTAGAACTGGATCCTTTTGATCCAGGATGTCCTGAGCTGGACCCAGCAGGAGGAGGTGTCCATCAGGAGGAGGTGTCCATCGGGAGGAAGACTCCATCAGGAGGACTCCATCAGGAGGAGGACTCCATCAGGAGGAGGTGTCCATCAGGAGGAGATGTCCATCAGGAGGAGGACTCCATCAGGAGGACTCCATCAGGAGGAGGTGTCCATCAGGAGGAGGTGTCCATCAGGAGGAGGACTCCATCAGGAGGACTCCATCAGGAGGAGGTGTCCATCAGGAGGAGGTGTCCATCAGGAGGAGGACTCCATCAGGAGGAGGTGTCCATCAGGAGGAGGTGTCCATCAGGAGGAGGACTCCATCAGGAGGAGGTGTCCATCAGGAGGAGGTGTCCATCAGGAGGAGGTGTCCATCAGGAGGAGGACTCCATCAGGAGGACTCCATCAGGAGGAGGTGTCCATCAGGAGGAGGTGTCCATCAGGAGGAGGACTCCATCAGGAGGAGGTGTCCATCAGGAGGAGGACTCCATCAGGAGGAGGTGTCCATCAGGAGGAGGACTCCATCAGGAGGACTCCATCAGGAGGAGGTGTCCATCAGGAGGAGGTGTCCATCAGGAGGAGGACTCCATCAGGAGGAGGACTCCATCAGGAGGAGGTGTCCATCAGGAGGAGGTGAAGGTCACTGAAGATCTTGAACCTCCTGAGAGCTTTTCTTTGGCCTTGTCGGCCGTTTTGATGTCCGCGGTGAGTTTTGTTTAAAGGCAAAGAGAAGCCGAGCCAGCCTCACACAGAGGTTAAAGGTCAAAGGTTGTCTCGTTGTTGATGAAATCTCAGAACTGACTCGTTGTCATGTGACCTCACTGTTCAACTGTTGTGTTTTTGTGTTGTTACAGTCTAATTAGCACCTGGAGGCAGCAGGGAGTCTCAGCTGACCCCCCCCCCCCCCCCCCTCCCCCCACAGAGACACAGACACACAACAATAACAACATTAACACCTTCAGGGTTACACAAGTTTTATGTCTGGATGATGATATCACTGTAGAATGACCTTTGGTATTGCTGTGGGTTCTCTTGGTTTGTGACATTTTATAAGTAACTGTGCAGCTAGCATCAGAGGTTCGATTCCCGGCCAGGGCCGTGGCTGCAGTAGGTGGTTGGTGTTGGAGCTGGACTGAGTGGCTGGAGGCCCCGGGGCTCCCAGGAGCCCCCCGACCGGCAGGCTAATAGAATTAAAGGCTGCAGAGAGGCGTTCAGGGGCCGACGGACCTGCTTTCAGTCGGATCAGCTACATTCAAGCTAAACCAGGAAGTGAACTTCAGATGTGGTTTTCTGAATGGATTAAATCAACAAAACTCAAATCTTCCCAGCATGCATTGCTTCAGAGCAGTCTCCTGATAAACTGATCGACTTGGTTGGTTAGTTCATCATTTTGTTTTCTGTAGTTTTAGACATCCTGGTTGGTGCAGTCCAGTCTCTCAGTGGGTTCTGGTTCTGGTTCTGGGTAGTTAGAGGTTTAGCAGGTTGGTGGTGCGTTCAGGGCCCCCGGAGCTTTGAGCATCCTCTGAGCTCTGATGAACAGAGAGCTCCCTCCAGGCTCATTAGCAGCAGATACTGTTGATGGTTCTGCTCACAGCGGACCTCATTAATGAACCTTAATGCTCGTTAGCTGCTGTGGAACCTGGACCTTCAGTCCACCGGGTCATCCTCTGAGCTCCCATCATGCAACAGTGAAGCAAACTGAGTTTGTAACAACAAACAAACACATTGAGCCTTCAGGGTAAAAGTCTCAGACGTTCCTTTGTTTCATAACTAACTTTCAAAGTGTGTTGTTTTTTCAGAGAAGCTCAGGATGCATTATGGGAAGAAGACCAGCTGATGGAGACAGTCTGACTCTCTGGGTGATGTCCAGCTTGGATCCTTCATTCATGTGGATGTTACTTTGACCCAAACCGGATCCAGACCCAGTCTTGGAAACAGGACTCCTATTTCAGGAGGTTTGAGGAACAGTTCAAGGTTTTGACTCAGAGGAGCCACCTCACACCTTCTGCTGCTGAAGCCTTGGTCCAGATCCCACAGCTCAGCTTCAGACATCTACAGGAGTCCAGACCTGCAGGATCACAGTTTCCTGATTGTGTGTTTCATCTTCTGACCACCAGAGGTCAGTCTGTCGACATGAGGAACTGCGGCCTCACCTCAACGTCATCAGAGTCTCAGATCTGGATCAGAAAAGACCTCCTGGTCTTCTTTACTCTGAAGCTCTGAACGCTCTGAACCACAACACCACACAGAAAAACAATAAATAACCAACACACTTCCTTAGAAGGAGGTCAGAAACATCACAGTTATATCAGCTGGACTTGGACTTGTTTAGGGCCCCGAGAGAGAAAAGGGCCCCTGATGGGCCTCTGATATACGATTATATATTATTGTATGATGATGATGAATGATGCTCCATTTCATTTAAATGATTTCTCCACATCAGAAATGATTTGAAATCATTTTTTAATGGAGGAAACATCTCAGGTGTTACAATGTTTCCAGTGTGTCTGATTAAAGATGTGTGTGACATTAATATTCAACCCAAAGAAAGACAGAAAAGAATATTTAATCTTCCAGTAGCAGATTGAAACACTCAGGCTGAAGCGCTTCCTCCTCCTGCTCTCAGCTCCAGGGTCAAATTCCAGTTCCTCCCCACTCGGCATCAGAGCTGTCAGACTGAAAGTGTGAACGTCAAACACTGCGAAAGAAAGAGAGAAAGTAAGAAGCAGAGAGAGCGATCGGAGCTGCTGTAGGACGGTGAGTTCATTATTTCTCTCTCACGAATTTTCACTAACATTTCTGCTTCATTGGAGATAGACAATAAAAACAGGAAGCTTCTAAAAATGTCTGAAGGAAAGTCACAAAGGACATTTACTGATTCTGGTGTTGGCATGTTGGACCTTTACTGTGTTTCTGTTTTATTCTTCCGAGTCATCAGGAAAGCATTAAACCCTCCACAGTGGAAGACGACATGGTTTTCTCAAGTCAGTCGTCATTACAGCAAGATAAAGCTCCCAGGAGGATTTAATTGGCTTTTATTTTGAAAAGAACTGACTCAGTCACAGTGACACAGGACTCAGATTTGGTGCATCCTCAGGGGACTCAGACCAGCTGCAAGTCCAGATCTCAGAAGGATCCCTGTTTCTGTCTCTGTGTTAAAACCAGCTCTGTGAGGCTGCACTAGTATCTGCATGCTAACATGCTAACAGTGACGACACTGAGGTGCTGCACTTTGCAACCTGATCTCTGATTGGCTGGCTGTTTTCTGAGCTAACCAGTAAAATACAGCAGATTGCAAGAGAAGGAAAAATAATTTTTCAAGTTATGGGGCTTCAAAGGCCCAACCCTCTGGACTTCAGTGAAGTGGACTATCAAGGGAAGTGAAGAGTGAATGTCTGACTCTGAGCAGGAAGCATTAAAACAAACACTGCAGATCGGACTTTGTATGGTTGTGAGTCTCTCTCTCTCCTGGTGGCTCAGGTCCAGGTCTTGGTCTTGAGCTCAGCCTCCTGCCGTCACTTTCCTCTGTACTCTGTTTGAACAAAGACATTCAACCTTTACGTGCCAATAATTGTAGAAATGATTGTGTGTGTGTATCTTCAGGAAATGTACAGTTGCTTTTATGAAGCTGTGTTTTGGTGTTTTACAGACTCTGGTCTTCGGTCTCTCTCTGTGGTACAGGTTGAATCATGGCGGCCAACAACCTGAACATGAACTCTGACCCCGCGGTGTCGCCGCCAACTCGCCAGCAATGCAGTCCCTTCAACAGCATCAAGGTTTGTGTTGCTGTTGGCCGGTGACGCCACTCTTTTTCACGTTTATCTGCTGAATGTTCAGACACTCTGCACCGGGGAAAACTCCAGGACACATTTCACTGATAAAAATATGCAGAAGTAACCAGCTACAACTGTCTTAAAGAGCCTTAAAAGTCAAAAAGCCTTCAAAATTAAGTCTTGTATGCTGAGACTTGGCATTTTATTTTGGTAATGAAATCCCACAGGAAATGCAAAGGCCAGCTAACATTAATATGCTAAAGTTAAATTTCAGGCTTCAGCAGCTGAACTAAACTTTAACTGATAAACTCTACCTAAAGCGCTGCATCCATTCCATTATCAGTTCAGACCTAAAGCTGTCCATCCTGGTATTGTTCTCTCAGCACACAACACGGACCCATTTCCTCTCCATGTGATGCAGACATGTTTGTCTTTGTGTGTGCAGTTCTTTGTGTTGTGCCACAGTCTGCTGCAGCTGGCTCAGCTGCTGGTGTCGGGCTACATGAAGAGCTCCATCTCCACCATCGAGAGACGTTACGGCTTCTCCAGCCAGAAGTCTGGTCTTTTGGCGGCCTTTAACGAGGTCAGGACCAGACGGCCCCTCTGGGTCCTGGTTTTATCGGCTTCGATTGTGTTTACATACTTTTGGTCTGAGAATCAACAACAACCACTAAAACCAATCTGTCCGGACCTGCTGGACCCGCTGCAGCTCATCTCTGCGTTTGTTTGTCTTCAGGTAGGGAACACCGTCCTCATCATCTTTGTGAGTTTCTTCGGCAGTCGAGTCCACCGGCCGCGCTTCATTGGGGGAGGAGCTCTGGTGGCCTGCCTCGCCTCGCTGCTGATGGCGCTGCCACATTTTCTGTACGGACCATACGAATACACCGACAACATCAACTGTGAGGCTGCGCACACTTTACTGCACACTTCTACTTGAACTGAAGCCACTGAGAGGATTCCAGTTTGGTTTTCAGGAGGAGGGGGCATTCTGTTCAGGATCAACACATTTTTTGCCCCAGTGGGGGTAACAGTCGGGACGTCGGGGTTGAAACTCACTGTCCCTTCTGTTTGCCTACAGCCCCCAGTGACAACAGCTCCGGCCTCTGCCAATCAGACAGATCTTTTTCCACCTCCAATGACAGCTGCAGCCAGCAGCAGAGCCACGCCCAGCAGGGGGTGTATCCTCTGCTGCTGATGGGGCAGCTGCTGCTGGGCATCGCCGCAGTCCCCATCCAGCCCTTCGGCATCTCCTACATTGATGACTACGCCAGCAAGAGGAACTCGCCGCTCTACCTCGGTACGTTCTCTCTGACCAATCAGCAGTCAGCAGTGTTGGCATCATCTCACAGGTGACTGACGCGAAACAAAAAAACAAACAAACAAAAGGCTTGTGTACTGACTAATAACCAGAAATGTCGGCAGGTCATTATTTCATCATCGTCAGGTTCTGTTGCTAGGCGACATCTAGTGTTTGTGGTGACGATGAGCTGACACAACAATCTGTTTCCTATATTAAAGTAATAAATTGGGATGTTCAGGAAACTCTTATTTTAACCCAAAACGAACAGACTGTTGTTACGGTAACCATGACGACCAAGGTCACAGTGTGGTCACATGAAAGACTGATCTGAGTTAAGTCATGTGATCAGACCAGTTCAGATCAGGAATATGTCTGCCGCAGTTGCACCATCCTGAGGCATCTGCTCAGCCCACACACTGGCTTCCTGGATTCCCTGAATCCGATCCACACACAGGAAGTCAGGCAGAGAGTGACTGTTCGCTGACTTTGGCTCAACACGTCGTCATAACCAGCAGGAATCTTTCCATCCGTCTTCTTTCTTTTCACTGAGTGCTGATGCTGGTTCACTGAAGAAAGATTTAAAGAACTTTTACTTCCTCTTCATTCAGCCTGACCTCTGAAGGATTCAGCTGTAGTGAATTTAATTTCCTTTAATTAGCCACAAAACCGGTCCAACAGAATTCCATTCAGTACAGATTATACAGGACACACACGTTTAATTGGTATTATTAGGTGAAATAATAACAGTTCAGGAAAACAAGGACATTTCCAAGTCCAAGCAGAAAAACCAGTTTCAAACCACTTTGACACAGTTAAGTCCGAGACCTCAGACCACAAACTGGACTCATTAAGACTCATTAAGTGGCTTGTCTGTGTAACATCATCAGCATCAAGCAAAGTAGCCACAAACTGCCAAACAAACACTCACAGAACTTAGAACCTATCAGAACTAAATAAGTTTAACTGTTTGTAGAGCGTTATTGTTCTGTGCAACCCAAACACATGAGGAACTTTTCTTTTGTTATTCTGCTTCACTGAAGATGAGGAAACTTTTTAAAAACAGAAAAAATGGAAAAGAAAGACAAACAGACATTTGGTTTCTCCTCAGACAGCAGCAGCATGTTTCCATCATCGTTCTGAGGTTTGTTCTTTTTTTTTTTTTTTCAGGCATCCTCCTCGCCCTGACCTCCATCGGCCCGGCCCTCGGCTTCATCACTGGCTCCCTGATGCTGCGCTTCTACGTCGACTTCGACAAGTTACCCGAAGGTGACACTGCCACTGGACAGAAACCCAGTGTCCGGTCCAGCTCATTTACAACACTTACTTTGAGAGGAAAGGGAGGACTTTGTGGAGTTACAGTCCTCAGAGTTCAGTCTGTTCAAGTGTGAAGGAAAAAGGTCTCCTCAAAGCTTCAGGAGGCCGAGCTGAGCTCAGTCAGAGAATGTGAAGGAAGGATATGAGATCAAGTGGGAATGATCCGGATTTCTAATGTTCACGATCAGATGTGTCTGAGCTGCTGAGCGTGGTTGTTTGGTCCGTAGTTCCCAGTTAGTAAAAACTGGAAATCAGTGTGAACATTTCCAGGTGAACTCCAGTTTCTTCATCCACAGCAAGACATGAAATACACGAATACCAAGAAGGTGAAGACGATGAAGACGAACAGCAGCAGGTCTGAGTCACTGAAGATGTAACAGTTTTTCACACCCTGCTGACTCCAGATCCTCCTCAGCTCATTCCAGGTGGAGCCTGACCAGTTCAGTTCAGCCACACATTCAGCGGAAACTTTTCACTTTCTCAGGCTCCCAAACCGATCATTTAGGAGGTCGACAAACACTCGCGCGCACACACACACAGTCACTCCCTCTCTGGTTTGAAGAAACAAGTTTTTGTTTCAGCTGGTCTCTAAAGAAAGTTGAGCTCTATTTATCCTGAAGGTGTCAAATGACATCAGCGTCATGAAGCATCAACAAACGTTCAACCTAATCTGAGTCCAGAGTCGCTGATTCCTGTTTTTCACACAGAAAAAGCTCTTCAGTCAAGTTTATGTAGCTTTTTATCTTAACGCTCTTCTGGGTAGCCCCGCTATTTAAAAAATGAACATCATGTTGTGCTGAAGACTGAGACCATTAACTCGTCAGGGAGGAGGAGGGACATTTTCCCATAGACTTCAATCGGGAACATGTGCACCCTGTAGCAGCCACGCACCTTCAGCCGTTCTCCGGGTTCTGGTTTATAAGATCCATAATTCACTTTGTCTTCTGTTCTTGTTCCAGACCAGATCAAGCTGGACTCCACAGACCTGCGCTGGGTGGGGGCCTGGTGGCTGGGCTTCCTGGTGGCGTCCTGCCTCCTCTTCCTCACGGCGCTGCCGTACCTCTTCTTCCCCCGGAACATGCCCAAAGAGGTGAGACGGGTGGAAGACAGCAGAACAGGAAGTTGATCTGTAAACAGCAGCAGACTCCACCCATCAGTGTTTACCGTAACAGCCCCGCCCCCCCCCCAGGAGATAATGATCATCATGATCACACTGTCTGTTCTTCTTCTGCGGTTTAATTCAGCACAAGACATAAAAACAGACAAACATGGAGGAAACAACAAATGGAAGCCGAGTTAATCAGAATGTAACAGTGAAGAGGCCCTGTGGGGCCCTCAGGGGGCTCCTTCAGACCACACTGAAGTAGATTATCTGCTGCACAAATGAGTCAGAGTCCAGTCAGAGTCCAGTCAGAGTCCGGTATGAGTCCGGTCAGAGTCCGGTATGAGTCCAGTGAGAGTCCGGTCAGAGTCCGGTATGAGTCCAGTGAGAGTCCGGTAGGAGTCCGGTCAGAGTCCGGTCAGAGTCCGGTCAGAGTCCGGTATGAGTCCAGTGAGAGTCCGGTAGGAGTCCAGTCAGAGTCCAGTGAGAGTCCGGTCAGAGTCCGGTCAGAGTCCGGTCAGAGTCCGGTATGAGTCCAGTGAGAGTCCGGTCAGAGTCCGGTCAGAGTCCAGTGAGAGTCCGGTCAGAGTCCGGTCAGAGTCCGGTATGAGTCCAGTGAGAGTCCGGTCAGAGTCCGGTCAGAGTCCGGTCAGAGTCCGGTATGAGTCCGGTCAGAGTCCGGTCAGAGTCCGGTATGAGTCCAGTGAGAGTCCGGTCAGAGTCCGGTCAGAGTCCGGTATGAGTCCGGTCAGAGTCCAGTCAGAGTCCGGTAGGAGTCCAGTGAGAGTCCGGTCAGAGTCCGGTCAGAGTCCGGTATGAGTCCGGTCAGAGTCCAGTCAGAGTCCGGTAGGAGTCCAGTGAGAGTCCGGTCAGAGTCCGGTCAGAGTCCGGTATGAGTCCGGTCAGAGTCCGGTATGAGTCCAGTGAGAGTCCGGTCAGAGTCCGGTCAGAGTCCGGTCAGAGTCCGGTCAGAGTCCGGTATGAGTCCGGTCAGAGTCCGGTATGAGTCCAGTGAGAGTCCGGTAGGAGTCCGGTCAGAGTCCGGTCAGAGTCCGGTCAGAGTCCGGTATGAGTCCAGTGAGAGTCCGGTAGGAGTCCAGTCAGAGTCCAGTGAGAGTCCGGTCAGAGTCCGGTCAGAGTCCGGTCAGAGTCCGGTATGAGTCCAGTGAGAGTCCGGTCAGAGTCCGGTCAGAGTCCAGTGAGAGTCCGGTCAGAGTCCGGTCAGAGTCCGGTATGAGTCCAGTGAGAGTCCGGTCAGAGTCCGGTCAGAGTCCAGTGAGAGTCCGGTCAGAGTCCGGTCAGAGTCCGGTATGAGTCCAGTGAGAGTCCGGTCAGAGTCCAGTGAGAGTCCGGTCAGAGTCCGGTCAGAGTCCGGTCAGAGTCCGGTATGAGTCCGGTCAGAGTCCAGTCAGAGTCCGGTAGGAGTCCAGTGAGAGTCCGGTCAGAGTCCGGTCAGAGTCCGGTATGAGTCCGGTCAGAGTCCAGTCAGAGTCCGGTAGGAGTCCAGTGAGAGTCCGGTCAGAGTCCGGTATGAGTCCGGTATGAGTCCGGTCAGAGTCCGGTATGAGTCCAGTGAGAGTCCGGTCAGAGTCCGGTCAGAGTCCGGTCAGAGTCCGGTCAGAGTCCGGTATGAGTCCGGTCAGAGTCCGGTATGAGTCCAGTGAGAGTCCGGTCAGAGTCCGGTATGAGTCCGGTATGAGTCCGGTATGAGTCCAGTGAGAGTCCGGTCAGAGTCCGGTATGAGTCCGGTATGAGTCCAGTGAGAGTCCAGTCAGAGTCCGGTCAGAGTCCGGTCAGAGTCCGGTCAGAGTCCAGTGAGAGTCCGGTCAGAGTCCGGTATGAGTCCGGTATGAGTCCAGTGAGAGTCCGGTCAGAGTCCGGTCAGAGTCCAGTGAGAGTCCGGTCAGAGTCCAGTGAGAGTCCGGTCAGAGTCCGGTATGAGTCCAGTGAGAGTCCGGTCAGAGTCCGGTCAGAGTCCGGTCAGAGTCCGGTCAGAGTCCAGTGAGAGTCCGGTCAGAGTCCGGTATGAGTCCGGCCAGAGTCCGGTGAGAGTCCGGTCAGAGTCCAGTCAGAGTCCGGTCAGAGTCCGGTCAGAGTCCAGTCAGAGTCCGGTCAGAGTCCGGTATGAGTCCGGTCAGAGTCCGGTATGAGTCCAGTGAGAGTCCGGTCAGAGTCCGGTATGAGTCCAGTGAGAGTCCGGTCAGAGTCCGGTAAGAGTCCGGTCAGAGTCCGGTAGGAGTCCAGTGAGAGTCCGGTCAGAGTCCGGTCAGAGTCCGGTAGGAGTCCAGTGAGAGTCCGGTCAGAGTCCGGTATGAGTCCAGTGAGAGTCCGGTGAGAGTCCGGTCAGAGTCCGGTCAGAGTCCGGTGAGAGTCCAGTCAGAGTCCAACTCAACGTTCCTGTGTGTTTGTGTTGGATCGGCGTTGGCAAACTTCTTGGCATCAGCTTTTTCTTCTTCATGAGAAACATCCTCAGTCTGGATGATTCTCTGACTGGAGGAAGAACACGAGGAGCTGCAAACCTGCATTCTCCTCAGAGACCATCAGAGGGTATTGAAGTCTATGTGAAAACTGCTTCTCACTGGATTTTGTCTCAGATAAACTGAAATGGACCAAAAGTCCAAATTTGTTGCCAGAAACATCTTTTCAGCTGTGTATCTGTCTAAATTCCTGCCATGCGGTGTGTTGGAGTTTGGAATGTGGAGCAGCTGATAGACTCCCACATCTGTGTGACTGTTGATGCATCAGACCAGATAAGACTGAAAGTCGGGATTTCATCTTCATTCTTTTAGGCTAAATAAATCCTTTTATCATCAAACCAAAGTCCGGCTCCTGTAAAGTTGTCGGGTGTCTTCCGTCTGAAGCTCTCTGACATCCAGCAGCTGCAGACGGACGTTTCAGGTCTGTAATGTTGTTTCTGTATTTTTCAGGATGGTGCAGATGACGAAGAGTCCCGGACGGACGACAAGCAGCAGCAGACAGACCCGATCCAGGAACTCTCCCTCCTCCAGTTCCTCAAAAGTAAGAGTCTTCTGACGACTGTCTGGCGCTGCGGCGGAGGTTACTGAAGGTCCAGTGTTTCTGAAGAGGTGTTGTCAGGTTGATTTGGCAAACTGGCCCTTTGAGGTGTGACCTGATGATTCTTCCTGTCGGTCAGGTTTCCCTCGAATCGCCCTGCGGACACTGCAGAGTCCCATCTACCTGCTGGTGGTCCTGGCGCAGGTCAACCTGGCCGCTCTTCTATCCGGCCTCGCCACCTTCATGGCCAAGTTCATTGAGCGACAGTTCAGCCAGACCGTCCCCTTTTCCACCATGATGATCGGTGAGTCCACGTCAGTCTCTGAGCCCGAGCTGCCTGTCGGTCGTGCTAAGCTAGCAGCTTCTGGATGTGTCTTTCAGGAGGAGTCTGTATCCCACTGGCCGTCCTGGGCACCGTCCTGGGGGGGGTACTGATGCGCAGAATGAATCTTTCTGTCAGCGGAGCCAGCAGGTTGTGCACCGCAGCCATCATGCTCTGCATGTTCACCGCCCTGCCGCTGCTGCTGATTGGCTGCTCCACTCAGAAGGTCGCCGGGGTCTTCCCTCCTGCGGATGACAGGTAGGAACGACTGACCAGGTTTAAGACAAACATGAGGTCAGAGAGTGAAGCAGGCAGGACAGGAAATCTCCAAACATCAAAGACCGACAGGCAGGAAGTCCAGGAAGTACAAAGACCAGGAACACAAACACTCAAGGACAGGAAGTCTAGATCTGAAACACAAGGGAGAGATTCCACTGCAGCCTGCCGGGCCAGACCAGGACAAGTCTCTGGGAAAATGTCCGTCCTCCTCAGTAAACGTTTTCCTGATGAGTTTATGGTCTCAGTCTGAAATACAAGCTGATTCATTTTTTAGATGTATAGACTTTAATGTGTTTATGTGTTTCCTGTTCAGTCATCAGTTGTCGTGCAGTTCCAGCTGTCATTGTTCTCAGGAGGCATTTAATCCGGTCTGTGGTTCGGACGGCGTGGAGTTCAGGTCTCCCTGTCATGCCGGCTGCCTCGCCGCAGTGATGGACACCGAGCGCCGAGTCACCGTAAGACGATGTCCACCTCTCCGGTCTGACTTCCTCTTTTTTCTGCTCCTCGTCCTGAAGCTGATGGATGTTCTGTCGAGACTGACGTCACCTTCTGTCCCGCCTCGATAGAGCTGAAGTCTGACTCCTCCCAGATTCAAACTGTTCTGTTTCCTTTTCATCGTAAATGACTTATTTTCTAATTTCATTTTCAGCCTTTGTCTGCAGATCGTTCGGTTATGATAGAAAATCCTTCGATGAAATAAAACTGGTAACTGTTGAGGCCACAAACATCAGCTGCTCTTTCACTTTTATTGAGACTGATTTCAGATTTGATCAGTCTGACTGTTTGACTCCATCTTTGGAAGGCAAATTAAAATGTACTACATTTCTAAGAAAATTAAAATGAAAATGTTTTGACCAGATGCCCAGACGTGATAAAATGTTCAGATGTTTCTGGTGAACTCAGGAGGAGACTCCTGTTAGAAAACCAGAAGAATGTGAAGCTCAGTGAAATGTGTTTTTCCTGGAAAATTCCCAGAGCTGACTGGAAGAAAAGTGACACCCTTTATAGAAGTGTTACTTTCACTTCAGGAGGATTTCATCACTTTCCAAACATCCACATGGAAGAAACGGGAATGCATCACAGCTCCAAACACTTTGGAGACCTTTCTGTTTTTTATTTTTTAAATGTCAGGAAACAAACTAACTCTTATTTTACTGATTGGTGTTAAAATAAAGGTTTCTGCTGTCGTAGCTCAGCCTTTCCTGTCTCTGTGTGTGTGCAGAACTACACTGATTGCCGCTGTGTTGGCGGTCTTGGTGGTCCTGCACACGCCTCCCCTGGGACCTGCGGCAGCGGGTGCACCCACCTCCTCCGCCCGTTCGTGGCGCTCCTGGGCATCACCAGCTTCGTGGCCTCCTTCTCCCAGACTCCGTCCTACATGATGATCCTCAGGTATGAAAACCGGTTTAGAGTCCAGCGATGTCTCAGAAGTCATTTCTGCTCAGATTTAATCGTGATGAAATCAACACAACACAAAGACAACATAAACTGCCTGTCTTTGTCAGCAGACCAGAGTCTGTCTCCAGGTTCAAAGGCAGTCCATCTGTCCCCATCTGTCTCTGTCTGTCTCTGCAGGACGGTGCCCACAGAGGACAAGTCCTTCGCAGTGGGAGTTCAGTACATGCTGTTCAGGGTTCTGGGTGAGTCCACAGCCGACCTCTCAGCCGGTCTGACCGTTAGTGAATCGGATTGATTCCCCAGATGATGAACCTTGAGGACTTAAGCGCCCCCACCCCTTTTTTCTGAGTTGTCAGATTGTCAGATCACGCTCCCCAGCAGATGACCCTGTTCCTAACCTTTGACCTGTGTCCTCTCTGAGCAGCGTTCATGCCCGGCCCCGTGTTGTACGGCAGCGTCATCGACACCACCTGCATCCTGTGGGGCAGAAAGTGTGGCCAGCAGACCTCCTGTCAGTACTACAACCTGGACCGCTTCAGACAGAGGTGAGTCCAGATCCAGCAGGGATCAGTTTCCTCCAGAGTCAACGAAATGAACAAATGTGTTGATTTGTCTGACAACATGAACATTCATGATGCACAGAGGATAGACCTGCTGCCTTTTCATTTAGTCTGACAGTCTGATTACGCGAGATGCTGTTTCATCAGACCTCCACTCAGCTCCTCACAGCTGGTTGGACGTGTTCTGGTGCCAAAAGGTATGAAGTCCTGACAAGTGAGAACAAGTTTGCTGTTTGCTGAAGAAATGAACGTGGAATCTGTCCTGCAGCCCAGAAGCCCAACCAGGGAACCGACTCCTCCGTCAGCAGCACAAACATGTCGGAGCAGTTCACGCTTTGCTTCGGAAGCATTCACCTGAACTGCTGAACTGAATCTGACCAACATGTTGCCTCATCACATTTTTTTTCTCAGTCAACAACAAACTGAAGAAAAGAAACATTTTTGTGACAAGTCTGAAACTTTCCCGACAAGTTCAGTTGTTGCTTTACTTTGATTCTAATCTTCCATCTTCAATAGTGACCTCCAGAGTCACGTCTCCACATCAGACACTCCTATTGGCTCCGGTGGGTGATGTGACAGCCAATCAGAGTCTCTGGATCAGTCCTGTATGTTTCTGAGTTTATTGTGTTGTAAAGACAATCAGATATTTGGAGCAGATCATTAACAAAACAATCCAAACACATGAGAGGAACTTTTCTTTGGAGTAAAAGGAAACATTCAGAGTCATAAGAACTAACAGGTGGTCCTGGCAGTCTGACCCGGTTTCCAGCAGACTTTCTTCTGGACCTGGACCAGGTCCCCAACATTGAGACCTGACTGGCTGTGTCTCTGTGCAGGTTTCTGGGTCTGCAGGTGGTCTTCGTGTGTGGTGGTCTCCTCTGCTTCCTGCTGACCATCGTGGTCCTTCGCAAGTCTTTACTTCAGGAACCAGAACCGAGCAGCAAAGGAAGGTACGAGCTTGTGAGCGAGCAGAAGCCAGCGGAGAGCAGCTCATCAAAAGAGAAAGAACTGCAGAGCATCAAGACCTGAGGGAGGATGAGGACCTGGATTGGCGGCAGGTCGATGGTGTGTGGAGTTTTCCTCCTGAGCTGATCTTCAGTCTCCGATGCTTTTTTATCCACATTTTCATTAACGCACTGTTTTTATATGAGTATAAATCTACATTCTGGTGCTGATGATAAATAAGCTGCAGTTCCTCTAACGGCCACTATATGCTGCTCAAAGAAACCTGACTGTATTGAAGTGAATGGGAAAATTTCCAAATTCTTCTACAGATACAGTCAGGCCACTGTGATCTTTCAGGGTGAGCTGTTCAACTTTTTATTAGCAATGTTAGCACCCATGTTAGCTCCGCATTAGTAGCCATTTGAGCACCATGAGAGCAACTGTGCCAGATTAGCATGCTTCATGCTGCAGGAAGCATCACGGAAACTGTGATTCTATGAGATTTAGAACAAAAGTGAATGTTGTCAAAAATGTGCCTTTGAGTTTGAAAGCCTGAACTTTCATTTTCACATTTTTTTACTCTGTAAACATGAAACTGAGCTTCTTCTATGAAAATTACAATCAACAGTATATTTTTAAGTAAAGAATATAAAAGAATGATCGTCTTTTATACTGCAGTTTTTTACATGAAACGTTTTTATTGTGTCGACTGGAGAGAATATATCAGATATATTTTGTGGAGCTCTGTCTGCTGAATGAAAGGCAACAACATTATCTCCATATGAGGATGAAGAGACTTCTGTAATTTCATGAATGTTTGAATGTAAAACTGTGATTCTCAGATTGTGCTCAGAATCTTCAGGCCAGTTTTTTAATAAAACCGGACACAGATCATTGTTCTGGTTCAAGCAGTATTTTAATCCCTGATCAAACCTGAAGTGACCTCACTGAGAGTTTAATCTGAGGTTTGCTCGACATTCCTGTTATGATCTGCACACAGAGACAAGTCCAGACAGCAGTTTGATGACACTGGCAGAGAAACGTGTGACAGTTTGACAACAGCCATCAGCAGCAGGTTGAGACGTGTGGAGCTACCAAAGGAACGCCAGCTCTGAAGCTTCAACACTCCGCATCTAACGTTCACTCGCTTCATACTGTCTCAAAGCAGATGTTCATTTTTAGTGGATATCGATCCCTCAACAAAAAAACATTTACTGTAAACTGTGGATCTGATCGCAGTTAAATTATTGTCTTATTTTTTTATATTCTTTTAAATAATTTCATTAAATAACTTTTTCAGATAAATCAGCTTAAAACATGATTCTGTGCACAAAACAAACCACTTTCATATGAAATAAGACTGATATGTCTGACATACATGACGATTTGACACGCTGCCGTCTTGTGACAGAGAGACAGGAAACTGATCTTCAGTCTAAAGGCCGGTTTCCTCATGAGGACAGCAGACGGTCTGCAGAGGAAGAGGAAGTGAGGACGTCTCAGCCACTTATCTGACTCAGCTGATCACAGAGGTGTCGTGTGGACCCCCCCGGCCTGGTTCTGCCCGAGGTCTCTGCCTCCTAAAGGAAGTTTTTCCTGCTCTGTTGGTCTCTTTAAATCATTTTCTAAAGAGTTTGGTCCAGACCTGCTCTGTATGTAAAGTGCCTTGATGTAACAAATAAATCTGACTTGATTTGATTTGAGTGGACTCATGTTCGCACTACATGCGAACACAGTTTCTGTAAACCGTCTCATCGTAGAGATGGTTTGGACTGCCCCGTCCCTCCTGTTGCTGTGGACTTACGGCAGGGCCCTCCACACTGTGCAGATCCTGGCTGCTAGCTAATGCTATCAAATCTTAAAGGACGTTGTTACATCACGCTGACATTGCAGCCTTCTCCTCCCCTCAGACACTTCCTATCAGGTGGTTTTTACATCACTTCCAACCCGTCGTAGTTTTACAAAATTTCTCTTTCAGTGTCTCAAATCTCTGAAGATCACCTGGGATCCATGTCTGGTGTGACATCATCCATCGGATTTCATGGCGTTCGGCCTGAGGGTCATGAGGTCACAGACTCATTAACCCCGAAAGAGGAATAAGGTTTGGTCTGAGACTCCATCTCATGACTTCTGACCTCAACCTTTGTCCTCAGATGGCCTTCACTCCAGAGGCAGTATCTCCTTGTAGCAGTTAAAGGTTCATCTTTTTAAACTGAGGGGAGGTGATCCTCTGGGGAGCAGGAAGTGAAGCAGTTCTCTGTTTGGCTTGATTTTAGCTGCTGATGAAACTTTTTACTGAACATGTGTCGCCCTCTGGTGGAGAGTTCATGTAAAAAAAGGACAAACTGTCGTTTCTTTGCAGAATCAGAAAAGAAAATGTTTGGTGTGAAATCTGAGCTTGACAAAAGAGTTCATAATAGAAATGAGACAATCAGAGTGAGTTCATGAGCTTCTTCCAGTTGTCATCAAGTGAACATGATGGCCATCTGATCCTGGTCTGGACTCCTCTAGACCCCTGAAGCTGAACTGACTTTAGCAGCAGATCATTGTGAGGTGGAGCCCACCTGGATCTGGACTTGTTGGTCCGGCTCATCAGCACATGCTGTGGTTACATAAAAAAAAGGAAATTTAAACCTTTTTATTCTGATGGCAGAGAGGAAACAGGGGAAACGACCTGCAGCAAAGGTCACCAGGCTGGACTCGAACCTGCAAAAATGTGATAACTTGGCCTGCATGCTAACAGGAAGAAGGAGGAGGAGGAGGAGACACGGAGCATTTATGTTCCTCGGTCTGGGATTTGTTCTTCTCACTGACTTCTGGGAAGTTGTTCAGAAACCTCAGGAATTTCAGCCTGTGTGGAAAATTGAGACCACATGTGTTACCACACACACACAGAACTAACAGCGTTGCACTCTTTGGCATCAGACTCTGCGGGAGGCGTTTTGTGGTCGCATGTGGGGAAATAATCAGCAGCTTCCTGGAGTCTGTTCAACCATGACGTCACCCTTCTGTTGGTGCTTTGGAGAACACAATGAAAATGTCGGAGACTCGTCTGGTTTCATTGTCATGTTTTATTTCTTTGAACACAAATGACAATATTTGATTTGTTTAAATACTGTCCTTTGGTGAGTTTAGAGTATCGTCGTGTGTTCATCAGCTTAATGTGATCGCAGCATGTTTCAACATGAAGAGTCACGTAATCACGTCAAATCAAATCCGAATCACGAGTCAATGCCCGCCGTCCCTCATCAGACCTCAGAGTTAGTGTGCTGTGTGCTATATTCTAAGGTCTTTGGGGTTGACCACCCGGCCGATGAAGAGCAGCGCCCCCGACGCCTCGTCCCGGATCAGGTAGAGGAAGGGGCGGTCCACCCTGTACGTCAGGTGGCTGAGTGTGGAGGTGGCGCTTGCATACTGGTTCCCCTCGGGAGCCGTTTCCATGACAGCCTTGTGATGGAGACTGGCAACCTTGGTGGGCTGAGCCGAGATCTTCTCCAAGTCTGGGTTGTCCAGCCACTCAGAGAGACCTGCAGGGAGGAAGAGGATGGAAGGAACCTTTGAAGGCGCAGGATCAAGAACAGATACAGAAGATGGTCACGTCAGTCTTTCCTGTTCCCATCTGTCACGTGTTTCCAGGTTGCAGGTCTGGATTCGGACTTTTCAGGCTCAGTTTTTGGTTCTAGTCAAACTTAGTTTAAATGCACTGGTCTCCTGCTCCTCTGACAAATCTAACAGTTGCTGGGTTGTGGACTCACCCAGGTCAGCGAGCAGAGGCAGCAGGTCTGAGGAGTAGCTGAGCCTCAGGGTGGGCAGAGTCAGGGACACCTTGGCCGGGAGGAGTGTCATGGACAAGTCCTGGACGAACTCAGCCGTCAGACTTTCCTCCAGCAGCGTCATGTTGGACGTCACCGCATCGGGTAAGAAGATGAACATGCTGATGTCGTCCTGCATCTGGATCTGAGCGATCTGCGGAGGAGAATCCAGAATCAACTGCTGGAGTTTAGATCTTCAAATGTTCCACAGCAGGAAAACTCACCGTGCAGCTCAGATCTGAGTCGGCTCCCATCTTCACAGGATAGTTGTCCTGTTTCATCATGGAAACTTGGACAGGAGCGCCGCCGTCTACCTGGAAGTTCTCCATCACTCCATTCTGACTGAACCGAGTCACCCACTTCCCTGATCAGAGACAGATGAGACAGAAGTCACCAGTGACCTCCAACAGCGTCCATCTCCGACTGTCCACCAGCAGGACCTACCTTTAAAGTAGGCAGCGCTCATGGTGTTCACTCCGGGGACTCGGGGGAGGCCTTTGGTCAGGAAGCGCTGCACCTTCCCGCCCGTCTCCTGAGACACCCAGTCGTTGATTTCTTTCAGGTCTTTGGTTCCTCCCTGCAGCGCCTTTGGACGGACTCCATACTGTTGCTCCACAAGTCCGAAGAAGTCCTGCTTCAGACGGAGTCCTAACAACAAAGAGGAAGATCAGGTTTTATTTATGTCTTGGTCCAAGTTTTTAATGTGTTCCACATTGTCTCTCTGTGTCTGACCCTCTAACTCAACATCGTTTGCTGATTTTCCAGAAAATGTTACTTCCAATATTCCAGTTTAGCTTTTGATTTCCTGCAACATCCAACTTGAATTATCTGAGTTTTCTTTTAAAGGTCATGAGTTGGAAAACAGTTTCCAGCTCAGAATAATTCCATGTGGTTGTCCACATGAACTCACGTCGTGCCAGGTAGAGGCGTGCAGCGATGCTCAGGCCTTTTCCAGGCGTCTTGACTGAAGCCAGCAGGTTCTTCAGGGTCAGGTGGAGCTGAGGATCCTGCAGGGTGTGGTACCTCAGAGCCCTGAACAGCTGCCGCTCGGCTCGCTCAGACGCTCCTGAGAGACAAGTTTCAGGTTACGCGAGTCAAAAATTTCTGACAAGATTCCTTTTTTGTGTTGAGAACCAGCCAGAAACATCCTGCGACTGGACAGATATCTGCTGTGCTCCTCTTTGTTTATTTCTACAGAGGGGATTCTTACTCCACTGTACCTGAACCCATAAATCCTTTTTAAATCCATTCTGAACACCTTCAGCGAGTCCCCACGCTGGTTCAGGACTGAGGCAGAAGTCTTTATAATACTGTCACTATGAACAGTCGCAGAATAAACACATGAAGAAGAAAAGAGCACAAACAGCCCACACATGAAACAATCAAAGAACTTGAACATGAACAGAACATGAAACAAAGAGCTGGTCTCAGCCAGATCGGACCAGCGGTCGACTCGGACCAACAGCCAGATCGGACCAACAGCTGGAACAGACCAGCAGCCAGATCAGACCAACAGCCGGATCGGACCAGCAGACAGATTGGACCAACAGCTGGAACAGACCAGCAGCCAGATCGGACCAACAACCAGAACAGACCAGCAGCTGGATCAGACCAGCGGCCAGTTCAGACCAGTGGACGGAGCGGACCAACAGCTGGAACAGACCAGCAGCCAGATCGGACCAGTGGCCGGATCGGCCCAGCAGCTGGATCGGACCAGCAACTGGATCAGACCAACAGCTGGAACACACCAGCAGCCAGATCGGACCAGTGGACGGATCGGACCAACAGCTGGATCTGACCAGCAGCTGGAGCCGAAGCTCCGGTTTGGTGTTTGTTGTGAGTTTGTGTCTTCACCCATGGACAGTTGCGTCAGTGCTGCGGACACACTGATGGGCGACAGGAAGATGTTGGACGTGGTTTCGCGGCTCCCCAGGGCACGGAACAGGTTGTAGCCAAAGTCCGAGGTGGCGGCAGCCATCTTGGTTGTGGGCGTGGTGAAGAGCTCCACATGTTCCTCATCCCCACCGGTCTCCTCGCCGCCACTGTCCGACTGGAACAGAAGACCAGACCTCAGAAACTTTGAGTTAAAGCTTTTCGTAGAGTGAAAGTTGAAACGATTGGAAAGCAGTCTGGGTAACTATGTTTATGGTTATGTGATGTCGCTCTGACGTCAACCGGTGAGAGAAAATACTCCTCTCATTTTCTGAGTCTGTCTGATTGGTTCCCACTTCAGGTTCTACATTGTTCAGAACATTCTCAAATTATTTTGTACCATGAGCTTAAACTGTCATTCTCATTTCATTTTCATTATTGATGCAATGCATGCTGGGACATGTTGGATGCTGGTTTATTGACATGTGGGTAACCATGGATGCAGGTGAGGGGATACCTGAGCCTGACAGAAGCTCAGGACTCCAAACAGCAGCAGGAAAACACTTCTCTTCATCCTGAAAGATAAACATGAAGAGTTAAAACCAGGTTGAACAGAAGGCGGATCTGACCTGCTCTGTGTTGATCCAGATTGGGAGGTCCAATCTGTCAGTCACACAATAGCCCCGCCCCTAACCCCTCCCCTTTCCCTCTGAATGTTTCAGACTGAGACCAGAAACTCATCAGGGAGGAGGAGGGACATTTTCCCATAGACTTCAATACAACATGACTTCTCTAAGTCCCCTGATGGTCAGCAGAGGGACTGCAGGTCCAGATTTACAGACCCACTGAGGAGAGTTGTCATCAGCTCTAGTCTGTGTTTGACAGACACACACACACACACACACACACAGACGGGCACTGTTGTATAAACATAAATGTTCTATTGTTCTTCTACACACGTGGACATGGAAGTTTAACACAAACAGGATTCTTTTAAACCTCAGACCACACACACACAGACACACAAAGCAGTTGGATCTCTTAGCAAAGTTTGTGTGTAGTTTTGTATTTTAAACGAAGGATACAAAAAAGACTGGAGTTTTCATCTTTGACTGGATAGAATCCACCAGAATCCACCACAGTCCACCAGAGACTACCAGTCCACTACAGTCCACTACAGCCCACCACAGTCCCCTACAGTCCACTACAGTCCACCAGAGTCCACCAGAGTCCACCAGAGACTACCAGAGACTACCAGTCCACTACAGTCCACTACAGCCCACCACAGTCCCCTACAGTCCACTACAGTCCACCAGAGTCCACCAGAGTCCACCAGAGACTACCAGTACACTACAGTCCAATACAGTCCACTACAGTCCACTACAGTCCACCAGAGTCCACCAGAGTCCACCAGAGACTACCAGAGACTACCAGTACACTACAGTCCAATACAGTCCACTACAGTCCACTACAGTCCACTACAGTCCACCAGAGTCCACCAGAGTCCACCAGAGACTACCAGAGACTACCAGTACACTACAGTCCAATACAGTCCACTACAGTCCACTACAGTCCACCAGAGTCCACCAGAGTCCACCAGAGACTACCAGTACACTACAGTCCAATACAGTCCACTACAGTCCACTACAGTCCACCACAGTCCACCAGAGTCCTGCTGAGTTCTGCAGGGACTTGTTCCAGATATAAACAGGACTGTTTCTCATTGGCTGCTCACGACCCTGTGACATCACATCAGGCACTTTGAAAGGTCACGACCTCAAAGTTCAGACCGGCTCCAGGACCGGAACCAGCTCAGAATCGGATGGAGGTTCGAGTTCGTCCCGGTTTTGGCAGAAAAGGGAAAGTTTTGCAGAAAGAAGCGGACTCACCTCAGCTCTGCTCCCGGACCGTCCTCCTCTGTCAGCGTCTGTCAGAGTCTCTGCAGACCAGACCGGATCAGACCAGACCAGACTTCGATCCGCCGACGCCTCCTGGCTCGGCGCCCACGGCGGCGCGCCCAGCTGCCAGCAGAGCGTCGGGAGCGCGCGTGAGAAGCAGACGCTGCGGTCCGGATCAGATCCAACACTGAAGACCAGAGTCCGGATTGATCCGATCCGTTTGGATTATTCCGACAAACGGATTGAATTTCATGCAGAACAGGTTCGGATTCTGGACCGAGCAGACCACCACGCGCTCACCTGATAATTTTTAATCTGATGTGTCGATAATCATTAAACATTAAACCTGATCGATCCGCTCAGACACTGAACTGCTGAGGTTTTCACATTCAGCTCGATCAAACTGATTTATTGGAAATGTTTTGGAGAACATGTTCCGAAGGGTCCTCTGAAAGGATCCCCAGAAGCAGAACCACAAAAAGGAACTCTGTTCAGAACCCTGAAAGAAGTTTATCTGTAGAACCCCCAAAGAATTCAGCTGCAGGCCCCCCATGAGTCGGCCACACCCTCCAGGATCCTCTGGGAGCCCCAAAGGATCCTGGGAATTGCTGCAGGAACCTTGATCCACTGCTGAGTTCATAAAAATAAAGGAAGATAAAACAGACTTTAACTTTTCTCCAAGTGAGTCAAAGACCTCCAAACAAATCCAAAGTAATGACTCCAACTCTTTCCCACAGTGCAATTACACTGTTGTGTCAACACTTTATTGTGGTGGCTGAATATGAAATTAAAAGCATCACATTGTGGATAAAATGAGGAGAAAACATTGTGGGACTGTTTCTGAGACGGTGCACACTTTTGTTCTTCTGACATTTGAAGTATCTCATCAGAAAGCTGAAACAATCTACTGAATCTGAGCTTTTACTTTGTCTAATTGTTGGGTCTTTTGTGTAACACTAGATGCTGATCACTATCATTTGCAGTGAATTTTTGTTTTGTTTTTTTTTTTCAACCACACAGCCGCGGGCTGTTTGTCCACAAACGTTCCTCCATCTGAGAAAAAGAGCTCGTTCACATTCTTGCAGAAAATCACCTGAGACTAAATAAAAACATAAAATGTGTTTATCTGGTGCTGGTGAACAGACGCTGCGACCTTCAGCTAGCTCCTCCTCTTTGTTTTAATGGTCTTAATGCTAAGCTAAGCTAAGCTAAGCAGTCGCTGCTTTATATTCATGAGCACCAGATCTGACAAATCTCAGCAAGAAAGAGAACAAATTTATTTCCCAAACTGTTTTAAGATTTGGACATTCAGGCGGGAACACAGTGTTGTGATTTGGACGTGTCTTCGTCCGTCTCCCCCCCGTCGACCCCACCCAGTCCGTTGGCAGCCAGCAGCTGCTCATCCTGACCGAAGGCGGTGGTGCACGGCGTCGTGCTGCTGCCCCCTGCAGCCTCGCTGCATTGTTGCCTATTTATGTGACTGTTTGTCACTGGTTGGTCGCTCATTGTGACGTTGCTGTGGGGGTCGTC
The DNA here is from genome assembly GCF_900963305.1 of Echeneis naucrates. Classification (NCBI taxonomy): domain Eukaryota; kingdom Metazoa; phylum Chordata; class Actinopteri; order Carangiformes; family Echeneidae; genus Echeneis; species Echeneis naucrates. The sequence continues at coordinate 425,241 of NC_042524.1, read as the reverse complement.
GTTGAGCATGGGGGCGTTATCAGGGGCGGGGTTGGTGACGACGCCCATGAAGAGGGGCGTCAAGGAGGCATCATCGACAAGGGTGAAAACGAAGGGGGAGTTGACTGAGAACAAGGACACGGAGCGCATGGAGGTGACGACGGTGGTGGCGGACGCCTCCACACCTTCCTCGCTGAGCTCCACAGTGCTGGCATGGCGGACACCCGTCACACGCAGGGGCCGGTCAGAAATCCCAGAGAGGTCAGGGCCTGAAAACAGAGAGCTGAGGCCTGATGGACAGAAGAGGAAGACAGCGATTGGTCCGTTCAGTGAGATGGAAGTTCAGAGCACGTATTTGGACTAAGCTGATTGAAAGTGACATCATCAACATGGAGTCTGTGTGGTTTCTCCCAAACATACATCCTGACCGCTGACTCACCCAAACTGGACAGCGCCTCCTGGAGCTCCTGCCGGTACTGCAGCTTCACCCTCGGTAAGTTGACCTGCATCCGTTTCTCCTGAGGTAGACGTCTGTAGAGGTCGGAGATGTTCAGCTTGGAAAGCACAGATGACACGTTTCTCCTGCCAAGCAGCGGCTGGACGACCAGGAAAGTGGTGTTTCCCTTGAAGGGAAAACTGGCGACCTGAGAAACAGAAACAGCTTCATCAGAAAAACATGAAATAAAAATACAAAAATAATCTGTGTGGGACATAAAGATATTTATGATGGACCACCGTCAGCAACCCCTCCTTTCCTTGTCTCCAGGGGTTGGACCATCTACAACAGAAACATTAGTATGCAGAAGCGTTGGTTCTGCTCGGAGCTACCTGAGCCTCCAGCTCCGGGTCGTCCAGCAGACGGAGAGGATAATGAGCCGACTTCATCATGTCTACTGACACTGAGTTTTGGCTGTCCAGGTAGAACACTCCCTTAGAGGTCACGGAGGGGTCAAATTGGGTCTGCCATTCACCTGACGAACACAGAGGGAACCATAAGAGCCTTTTTCAGGTTCCATCCATCTACCTTAATGTCTCTCTGTTCACCTTTGAAGTACACGGCGTTCATGAGCATCAGCACCACATCATGAGGAATACTCTCCAGGAAGTTGGGGATGTGACCTTTAGTGACGTTCTCCACCCATTGGTTGACTTCTTCCACAGAGACCAGAGGGACCGGTAGGGATTGGTACCTGAAAAAAAACAAAAAACGATAGAGATGAAGGAAAAATGTCTGTTTTTATTTTCTGTTCAGCAAGTTCTTATCTGACAGTCTGATGGATCCTGATTCTGGGCCAGGTCATTCCCATTATGACCAGCAGGTGTCGCTACCATGCTTCATCACATCTGTTGTCCATTCAGCCTTGAATGTCTGTTTAACTCTAAACTCTGCAGCTTTTCCTTGGATTAAAGGAAACTGCCCTCAATTTTTCTGACGTGACGGAGGTTAGGACCTGGACAGAGAGTCCTCGATGAACGACAACTTCACTTCAAACCCTGAAGAAGAGGAAGAACATGGAAAAGGGAGAACTGTGATTACAGGACCGCTAGCTCTCAGAAACCATCAGCAGCTCAACACTCAGTCTTACCTGGTCTCAGGTACATACGAGTCGCCACGTCCAACGAGGTGTTGCTGAAATGAGGCACAAGGCTCCCCAGGATCTGATGGTAACAGGGAACTGTGTCGGCATGAAGACTCCTCAGCAGCAGCTTTTCCGTCTCACCATGAGCGCCTGAGAGAAAAAGTTAGCCTTCATGATGTTTCTGATGAATGTGTGTTTTTCCTTGTCATCATGGGCTCAGCTTCTTATTTCATAGAACATCTCAGGTTTCGGCTCATGAGGAGGCCACTGAGGAGGATGAAGCAGCCATTCAAAAAAAACCTCTGGGTTCTTTAAATGGTCCTGACCAGAACCAGCCCACTCCAGTCTGGACTCAGTGTTGATATGAACGGAAATGAGACCTCTGACTGACCTAAGGTAAGCTGGGCGAGGCCAAAGGCCACGCTGAGAGGTGATAGGACGACATTGGGCTGCTGTGGACCAATGGGAAGATTTTCCAGCAGCTGTAAACCCAGCCGCTCTACGGCGCCACCTATCGCCCGGCGTTCTTCATGGCTGAACACCCGCCTTCCTGTACAGCTGTGAGCCGAGTCTGCCATGTCTTCGTCGTCATCTAAAGCGTCAGAGCGATTCGGAGCTGCTGAACCGGGTTCCTCCTGAGGACACGAAGACCGACGGATCAGTGTCTCAAAACAAACTCACATGAAGTCAGACACAGAATTTTTGAACGTTAGTTATGCTTACAGCTAATCCGAACTGACACAGCGAGAGGAGGAGAAGACACAGCTTCATTTCCAAACAACCAGCCTGAAAAACACAGAGACATCATCTTCGTCATCATCATCATCATTATCTTCATCACCATCATCATCATCATCATCATTAAGACAGCATCAAGGACATGAGACACATTTTAAAGAGAGTTCCATCTTCTGTGTTCTGATCTTTGATAAACTGTCTTCTAGTCAGGATCTTCAGTGAAGAAGGAGAACTGGACCTGGTGGGTTCTGCTGGAGGAGACGGGTCAGGACAGTTATGGTTCCTCCTCTGGGGGTCAGGAGCAGAACAGAGCTCTGATCTATCGCTGCCGCTGCAGAGTCACTTGAGGTTTCAAACATGGCCGCTGTGTTTACCTGGAGACCAAAGGTTACTGTTTCAGAACCTTTTTGTGGCTGAGCTGAACTGAACTGAATACACAGAATCCTCCGAAGGACACGGGTCCGTCTCTCCTGTTGGACGTCCACAGATCCAACGAGTCCCAAACATTTTCTCTGACTGGTTGAATTTCTGTAACTGCAGATGATTTTAGCAGCGCTGCAAACGATCGGCAGCAGACAGACTGTGGAGCCCTGAAGAAGGTTTGGTGGTCCAAACTCACCTGGTCTGTGTCTGTTGTGGAGACGGACGACAAGAAACTAAGGGGAGTAAAAGGGGAGAGAAATAAAATAAGAGTAAAGACAGATAAGTCCAGGTTTCTCTAAGCTGGACAATATAGTGCCCAGACCCAGCCCCCCTGCTGGCAGGTTAATGATCAACCCCGGACCACGCAAAGTAAAAACAAAGACACGTCAGAAAAAAGAGGCACTTCTTCAGCCACCAAATGAAACACCTTTACCTGTCTCAGGTTCTCAAAGGTCCAGGACTGATTCCCAGAGACGCCTGTCAGGAAAACAAACACACCAGAGAATCAACCAGTCTGGACCACCCACAGAGACAGCATCCCTTTGTTCTGTACCTTCGTTGTCATGGTTACACCAATGCGCTTTGGTCACCGTGGTTACTCAGATTGGGCTCTGCTGCTCTGATGACACCTGATGAGGTTTTAATTCGTCCAGGACCTGGACCAGAATCTGAGACCTGATCAGCGTTAACTCAGGTGGGCTGACCACAGAGACGGAATCAGAGACGGATGGAATCAGCTGAGTCTGAATTCAAGGAGACTTTTTAAAAATGAAAAACACAAAGAGCTCTTAAAGAGTTCAGCTCCATCGGCCTCCTGTAAGCTGAACGGCGTCCGGTGAGGTCATCGGACTGGACAGAAGATGGCAGCAAAGCTTTTCAGATGAACACCACCTCCTCGCTCAGCCAATCAGAAACCAGATGATTTGAACACTTCCTGGTTTTCACTTCCTGGCTGTGGAAAGTTTAAAGGTCAAAAATGAAGAACTGTCATCTTTAACATCAGAAAAATAAATTTATACAAAATAAGAATTATTATTAGTTTATTCATTTCAGTTTGTCTGACAGATCCGTGTCTCCTGGACAGATCCGTGTCTCCTGGACAGATCCGTGTCTCCTGGACAGATCCGTGTCTCCTGAACAGATCCGTGTCTCTCGGACAGATCCGTGTCTCTCGGACAGATCCGTGTCTCCTGGACAGATCCGTGTCTCTCGGACAGATCCGTGTCTCTCGGACAGATCCGTGTCTCCTGGACAGACTGTCTTTGTCCGACTCAGCTGGATGTAAGAAGACTCCATCTCCTCCAAACAGCAGGAGATCGAGAACAAACATGGAGACGACGAAAGTGAGGAGAGACATCAGAGGGAGGGAGGAACAAGATGGAGAGACGAGAGAAGAAGCAAAATAAAGGAGGAAAGTTAATACGAGTTCCTCTCATGTGTTTGTGTTCTGCTGGAGCTCATCTGAAGTTTATCTGACCAGTTCTGCTCGTTCTTTGGAGCAGTAATGATGCAAAAATACACATTGGCAGAAATCTAAAGCTCGAGAACGAACCAAACACACGAGAGGAACTTTTCTTTGGAAAAGAAGGAAACATTCAGAGTGTGAACTGATCAGAGAGAATCAGCTGGGGTTAGGGCAAAGTTAAAGTTAATCTGAGGGCTTTAATCTGAGGGCTTTAATCTGAGGGTTTTAATCTGAGGGTTTTAATCTGAGGGCTTTAATCTGAGGGCTTTAATCTGAGGGCTTTAATCTGAGGGCTTTAATCTGACGGCTTTAATCTGATGGTTTTAATATGAGGGTTTTAATCTGAAGTCTTTAATCTGAGGGCTTTAATCTGAGGGCTTTAATCTGATGGTTTTAATCTGAGGGCTTTAATCTGAGGGCTTTAATCTGAGGGCTTTAATCTGATGGTTTTAATATGAGGGTTTTAATCTGAAGTCTTTAATCTGAGGGCTTTAATCTGAGGGCTTTAATCTGAGGGCTTTAATCTGATGGTTTTAATATGAGGGTTTTAATCTGAGGGCTTTAATCTGATGGTTTTAATCTGAGGGCTTTAATCTGAGGGCTTTAATCTGATGGTTTTAATCTGAGGGCTTTAATCTGAGGGCTTTAATCTGATGGTTTTAATATGAGGGTTTTAATCTGAGGGCTTTAATCTGAGGGTTTTAATCTGAGGGCTTTAATCTGATGGTTTTAATCTGAGGGCTTTAATCTGAGGGCTTTAATCTGAGGGCTTTAATCTGAGGGCTTTAATCTGATGGTTTTAATATGAGGGTTTTAATCTGAGGGCTTTAATCTGAGGGTTTTAATCTGAGGGCTTTAATCTGATGGTTTTAATCTGAGGGCTTTAATCTGAGGGTTTTAATCTGAGGGCTTTAATCTGATGGTTTTAATATGAGGGTTTTAATCTGAGGGTTTTAATCTGAGGGCTTTAATCTGAGGGCTTTAATCTGAGGGCTTTAATCTGAGGGCTTTAATCTGATGGTTTTAATCTGAGGGCTTTAATCTGAGGGTTTTAATCTGAGGGCTTTAATCTGAGGGCTTTAGTTGATGGTTTTGGGCTTTGAAGGACTATGTCGGCAGAGAAAGAACAGGAAGATAAAGGTGAGTCCGTCCTGACGCAAATTGATCGGATTTCCTGCTCTGTGTTTACTCTGCTGGGAGTTTGGAAAGTGTGCAGGGGCAGAGTGTGTGTGTGGAAAGTTAATATGTAGTAACAGAGGGAACAGCAGACAGACTGTGAGCGGCCGCGATACGAGTCTGATCCTCAGATCTTCTCTGTCGGAGTTACACTGACTCTTCGTCTTCATCATCTTCATCATGTCCGTTCTTCCTCTGAGGGTGAAAATGTTGCGGCAGGTCTGGAGGTTAAAAGGCGTTGTCATCCTCGTCTGCAGCCCGTTTCTCCTGCTGCCGCTCGCCATCAGCACCACGGTGAGACCAGAGACCAGAGACCAGACCAGAGACCAGAGACCAGAGACCAGAGACCAGAGACCAGACCAGAGACCAGACCAGAGACCAGAGACCAGAGACCAGAGACCAGAGACCAGAGACCAGAGACCAGACCAGACCAGAGACCAGACCAGAGACCAGAGACCAGAGACCAGAGACCAGACCAGAGACCAGACCAGAGACCAGAGACCAGAGACCAGACCAGAGACCAGAGACCAGAGACCAGAGACCAGAGACCAGAGACCAGACCAGAGACCAGACCAGAGACCAGAGACCAGAGACCAGAGACCAGACCAGAGACCAGAGACCAGAGACCAGAGACCAGAGACCAGACCAGAGACCAGAGACCAGAGACCAGAGACCAGACCAGAGACCAGAGACCAGAGACCAGAGACCAGACCAGAGACCAGACCAGAGACCAGAGACCAGAGACCAGACCAGAGACCAGAGACCAGAGACCAGAGACCAGACCAGAGACCAGACCAGAGACCAGAGACCAGAGACCAGAGACCAGAGACCAGACCAGAGACCAGAGACCAGAGACCAGACCAGATACCAGACACCAGAGATCAGAGACCAGAGACCAGACCAGAGACCAGACCAGAGACCAGACCAGAGACCAGAGACCAGAGACCAGAGACCAGACCAGAGACCAGAGACCAGAGACCAGAGACCAGTGACCAGACCAGAGACCAGACCAGAGACCAGAGACCAGAGACCAGACCAGATACCAGACCAGAGACCAGAGACCAGAGACCAGACCAGATACCAGACACCAGAGATCAGAGACCAGAGACCAGAGACCAGAGACCAGACCGAGACAGACCAGAGACCAGACGAGACCAGAGACCAGACCAGAGACCAGACCAGAGACCAAACCACCAGACCAGATACCAGACACCAGAGATCAGGAGACCAGAGACCAGACCAGGACCAGACCAGACCAGACCAGAGACCAGGACCAGAGACCAGAGACCGAGCCGCAGACCCAGAGAGCAGACCCGACCAAACCAGACAGACCAGAGAACAGAGACCAGAGAACAGAGACCAAACACCAGACCAGATACCAGACACCAGAGATCAGAGACCAGAGACCAGAGCCAGAGACCAGGAACCAGACAGACCAGACCAGAGACCAGACCAGAGACTAGAGACCAGAGACCAGAGACCCGACCAGAGACCAGAGATCAGAGACCAGAGACCAGAGACCAGAGACAGAGACCCAGCACCAGAGGACCAGGACCAGGACCAAGACCAGAGACCAGACCAGAGACCAGGAGACCAGAGACCAGAGACCCAGGACCAGAGCACCAGAGGACCAGAGACCAGGACCAGAGACCAGAGATCAGCGGACCAGATGAACCAGACCAGAGACCAGGACAACCAGAGACCAGAGACCAGACAGAGACCAGACAGAGACCAGACAGAGACCAGACAGAGACCAGACAGAGACCAGACAGAGACCAGACAGAGACCAGACAGAGACCAGACAGAGACCAGACAGAGACCAGACAGAGACCAGACAGAGACCAGACAGAGACCAGACAGAGACCAGAGACCAGACACCAGACCAGAGACCAGAGACCAGACCAGAGACCAGACCAGAGACCAGAGACCAGAGACCAGAGACCAGACCAGAGACCAGACCAGACCAGACCAGAGACCAGACCAGAGACCAGAGACCAGAGACCAGAGACCAGACCAGAGACCAGAGACCAGAGACCAGACCAGAGACCAGAGATCAGAGACCAGAGACCAGACCAGAGACCAGACCAGAGACCAGAGACCAGAGACCAGACCAGAGACCAGAGACCAGAGACCAGACCAGAGACCAGACCAGAGACCAGACCAGAGACCTGAGACCAGAGACCAGAGACCAGACCAGAGACCAGAGACCAGAGACCAGAGACCAGAGACCAGACCAGAGACCAGAGACCAGAGACCAGAGACCAGACCAGAGACCAGAGACCAGAGACCAGAGACCAGACCAGAGACCAGACCAGAGACCAGAGACCAGAGACCAGAGACCAGACCAGAGACCAGAGACCAGAGACCAGAGACCAGACCAGAGACCAGACCAGAGACCAGAGACCAGAGACCAGAGACCAGAGACCAGACCAGAGACCAGAGACCAGAGACCAGAGACCAGACCAGAGACCAGACCAGAGACCAGACCAGAGACCAGAGACCAGAGACCAGAGACCAGAGACCAGAGACCAGACCAGAGACCAGACCAGAGACCAGACCAGAGACCAGAGACCAGAGACCAGAGACCAAACACCAGACCAGAGACCAGAGACCAGAGACCAGAGACCAGAGACCAGACCAGAGACCAGAGACCAGAGACCAGAGACCAGAGACCAGAGACCAGACCAGAGACCAGAGACCAGACCAGAGACCAGACCAGAGACCAGAGACAGAACCAGAGACCAGACCAGAGACCAGACCAGACCAGAGACCAGAGACCAGAGCCAGAGACCAGACCAGAGACCAGAGACCAGAGACCAGACCAGAGACCAGAGACCAGACCAGAGACAGACCAGAGACCAGAGACCAGAGACCAGAGACCAGACCAGAGACAGACCAGAGACCAGAGACCAGAGACCAGACCAGAGACCAGAGACCAGACCAGAGACCAGAGACCAGAGACCAGACCAGAGACCAGACCAGAGACCAGAGACCAGAGACCAGAGACCAGAGACCAGAGACCAGAGACCAGACCAGACCAGAGACCAGACCAGAGAACAGAGACCAGACCAGAGACCAGACCAGAGACCAGAGACCAGACCAGAGACCAGACCAGAGACCAGAGACCAAACACCAGACCAGATACCAGACACCAGAGATCAGAGACCAGAGACCAGACCAGAGACCAGACCAGAGACCAGACCCGAGACCAGACCAGAGACCAGAGACCAAACACCAGACCAGATACCAGACAAACCCCAGAGATCAGAGACCAGAGGACCAGACCAGAGACCAGACCAGAGACCAGAGACCAGAGCCCAGAGACCAGACCAGAGACCAGAGACCAGAGACCAGAGACCAGACCAGAGACCAGACCAGAGACCAGAGACCAGAGACCAGACCAGATACCAGACCAGAGACCAGAGACCAGAGACCAGACCAGATACCAGACACCAGAGATCAGAGACCAGAGACCAGACCAGAGACCAGACCAGAGACCAGACCAGAGACCAGACCAGAGACCAGAGACCAGACCAGAGACCAGACCAGAGACCAAACACCAGACCAGATACCAGACACCAGAGATCAGAGACCAGAGACCAGACCAGAGACCAGACCAGACCAGACCAGAGACCAGACCCAGAGACCAGAGACCAGAGACCAGACCAGAGACCAGACCAGACCAGAGAACAGAGACCAGAGACCAGAGACCAAACACCAGACCAGATACCAGACACCAGAGATCAGAGACCAGAGACCAGACCAGAGACCAGACCAGACCAGACCAGAGACCAGACCAGAGACCAGAGACCAGAGACCAGACCAGAGACCAGAGACCAGAGATCAGAGACCAGAGACCAGAGACCAGACCAGAGACCAGACCAGAGACCAGAGACCAGAGACCAGACCAGAGACCAGAGATCAGAGACCAGAGACCAGACCAGAGACCAGACCAGAGACCAGACCAGAGACCAGAGACCAGACCAGACCAGAGACCAGAGACCAGAGACCAGACCAGAGACCAGACCAGAGACCAGACCAGAGACCAGAGATCAGAGACCAGAGACCAGACCAGAGACCAGACCAGAGACCAGAGACCAGACACCAGACCAGAGACCAGAGACCAGACCAGAGACCAGACCAGAGACCAGAGACCAGAGACCAGAGACCAGACCAGAGACCAGACCAGACCAGACCAGAGACCAGACCAGAGACCAGAGACCAGAGACCAGAGACCAGACCAGAGACCAGAGATCAGAGACCAGAGACCAGAGACCAGAGACCAGACCAGAGACCAGACCAGAGACCAGAGACCAGAGACCAGAGACCAGACCAGAGACCAGAGATCAGAGACCAGAGACCAGACCAGAGACCAGACCAGAGACCAGAGACCAGAGACCAGAGACCAGACCAGACCAGAGACCAGAGACCAGAGACCAGAGACCAGACCAGAGACCAGACCAGAGACCAGAGATCAGAGACCAGAGACCAGACCAGAGACCAGACCAGAGACCAGAGACCAGAGACCAGACCAGAGACCAGACCAGAGACCAGACCAGAGACCAGAGACCAGAGACCAGAGACCAGACCAGAGACCAGACCAGAGACCAGAGACCAGAGACCAGAGACCAGACCAGACCAGAGACCAGAGACCAGAGACCAGAGACCAGACCAGAGACCAGACCAGAGACCAGACCAGACCAGAGAACAGAGACCAGAGACCAGACCAGAGACCAGAGACCAGAGACCAGACCAGACCAGACCAGACCAGAGACCAGACCAGAGACCAGACCAGACCAGAGACCAGACCAGAGACCAGAGACCAGAGACCAGAGACCAGACCAGAGACCAGACCAGACCAGACCAGAGACCAGACCAGAGACCAGACCAGAGACCAGAGACCAGACCAGACCAGACCAGAGACCAGACCAGAGACCAGAGACCAGACCAGAGACCAGACCAGAGACCAGAGACCAGACAGAGACCAGAGACCAGAGACCAGAGACCAGACCAGAGACCAGAGACCAGAGACCAGACCAGAGACCAGAGATCAGAGACCAGAGACCAGACCAGAGACCAGAGACCAGACCAGAGACCAGAGACCAGAGACCAGAGACCAGACCAGAGACCAGACCAGAGACCAGAGACCAGAGACCAGACCAGAGACCAGACCAGACCAGAGAACAGAGACCAGAGACCAGAGACCAGAGACCAGACCAGAGACCAGAGACCAGAGACCAGAGATCAGAGACCAGAGACCAGAGACCAGACCAGAGACCAGACCAGAGACCAGAGACCAGAGACCAGAGACCAGACCAGAGACCAGACCAGAGACCAGAGACCAGACCAGAGACCAGAGACCAGAGACCAGACCAGAGACCAGAGATCAGAGACCAGAGACCAGACCAGAGACCAGACCAGAGACCAGACCAGAGACCAGACCAGAGACCAGACCAGAGACCAGAGACCAGACCAGAGACCAGAGACCAGAGACCAGAGATCAGAGACCAGAGACCAGACCAGAGACCAGAGACCAGAGACCAGAGACCAGCCAGAGGACCAGAGACCAGACAGAGACCAGACAGAGACCAGAGACCAAACACCAGACCAGATACCAGACACCAGAGATCAGAGACCAGAGAACCAGACCAGAGACCAGAGACCAGAGACCAGAGACCAGAACAGAGACCAGAGACAGAGACCAGAGACCAGACCAGAGACCAGACCAGAGACCAGACAGACACCAGACCAGAGACCAGACACCAGACAGAGACCAGAGACCAGAGACAGACCAGAGACCAGACCAGAGACCAGAGACCAGACACCAGACCAGAGACCAGACACCAGACCAGACACCAGACCAGAGACCAGAGACCAGACCAGAGACCAGACCAGAGACCAGACCAGAGACCAGACCAGAAACCAGACCAGAGACCAGAGACCAGACCAGAGACCAGAGACCAGAGACCAGAGACCAGACCAGAGACCAGAGACCAGACCAGAGACCAGAGACCAAACACCAGACCAGAGACCAAACACCAGACCAGAGACCAGAGACCAAACACCAGACCAGATACCAGACACCAGAGATCAGAGACCAGAGACCAGACCAGAGACCAGAGACCAGAGACCAGAGACCAGAGACCAGACCAGAGACCAGAGACCAGACACCAGACCAGAGACCAGAGACCAGAGACCAGACCAGAGACCAGAGACCAGAGACCAGACCAGAGACCAGACCAGAGACCAGAGACCAGACCAACCAGACCCAGAGACCGGAGAACCAGACCAGAGACCAGACCAGAGACCAGAGACCAGAGACCAGAGACCAGACCAGAGACCAGAGACCAGACACCAGACCAGAGACCAGAGACCAGACCAGAGACCAGACCAGAGACCAGACCAGAGACCAGACCAGAAACCAGACCAGAGACCAGAGACCAGACACCAGACCAGAGACCAGACACCAGACCAGAGACCAGACACCAGACCAGAGACCAGACACCAGACCAGAGACCAGACCAGAGACCAGACCAGAGACCAGAGACCAGAGACCAGAGACCAGACCAGAGACCAGACCAGAGACCAGAGACCAGACACCAGACCAGAGACCAGACACCAGACCAGACACCAGACCAGAGACCAGACCAGAGACCAGACCAGAGACCAGACCAGAGACCAGAGACCAGACACCAGAGACCAGAGACCAGACACCAGACCAGACCAGAGACCAGACCAGAGACCAGACCAGAGACCAGAGACCAGAGACCAGACCACAGACCAGACCACAGACCAGAGACCAGAGACCAGAGACCAGACCAGAGACCAGACACCAGAGACCAGAGACCAGAGACCAGACACCAGACCAGACCAGAGACCAGAGACCAGAGACCAGAGACCAGACCAGAGACCAGACCAGAGACCAGAGACCAGAGACCAGACCAGAGACCAGAGACCAGAGACCAGACACCAGACCAGACACCAGACCAGAGACCAGACCAGAGACCAGACCAGAGACCAGAGACCAGAGACCAGAGACCAGAGACCAGACCAGACCAGAGACCAGACAAGAGACCAGACCAGAGACCAGAGACCAGAGACCAGACACCAGACCAGACACCAGACCAGAGACCAGAGACCAGACCAGAGACCAGACACCAGAGACCAGAGACCAGAGACCAGAGACCAGACCAGACCAGAGACCAGACCAGAGACCAGAGACCAGAGACCAGACCAGAGACCAGACCAGAGACCACAGACCAGAACAGACCCAGACAAGACCAGACCAGACCAGAGACCAGACAGAGACAGAGACAGAGACCAGACCAGAGACCAGAGACCAGACCAGACCAGAGACCAGACAAGAGACCAGACCAGAGACCACAGACCAGAGACCACAGACCAGACCACAGACCAGACCAGAGACCAGACCAGAGACCAGAGACCAGAGACCAGACACCAGAGACCAGAGACCAGAGACCAGACCAGACCAGAGACCAGACCAGAGACCAGACCAGAGACCAGAGACCAGAGACCAGAGACCAGAGACCAGACCAGACCAGAGACCAGACAAGAGACCAGACCAGAGACCAGACCACAGACCAGACCAGAGACCAGAGACCAGAGACCAGACCAGAGACCAGACACCAGAGACCAGAGACCAGAGACCAGACACCAGACCAGACCAGAGACCAGACCAGAGACCAGAGACCAGAGACCAGACCAGAGACCAGACCAGAGACCACAGACCAGAGACCACAGACCAGACCACAGACCAGACCAGAGACCAGACCAGAGACCAGAGACCAGAGACCAGACCAGAGACCAGAGACCAGACCAGACCAGAGACCAGACAAGAGACCAGACCAGAGACCACAGACCAGAGACCACAGACCAGACCACAGACCAGACCAGAGACCAGACCAGAGACCAGAGACCAGAGACCAGACACCAGAGACCAGAGACCAGAGACCAGACCAGACCAGAGACCAGACCAGAGACCAGACCAGAGACCAGAGACCAGAGACCAGAGACCAGAGACCAGACCAGACCAGAGACCAGACAAGAGACCAGACCAGAGACCAGACCACAGACCAGACCAGAGACCAGAGACCAGAGACCAGACCAGAGACCAGACACCAGAGACCAGAGACCAGAGACCAGACACCAGACCAGACCAGAGACCAGACCAGAGACCAGAGACCAGAGACCAGACCAGAGACCAGACCAGAGACCACAGACCAGAGACCACAGACCAGACCACAGACCAGACCAGAGACCAGACCAGAGACCAGAGACCAGAGACCAGACCAGAGACCAGATCCAGCTCACAGGCCTCTCTGGTTAATAATAAAATCAATAATCCATCAGTTTCAAATTTACATGATTTTATTTTGAAATTTTTAATCTGGCTCAATGATTGAACAAAGCAATCTGGCTTTTATTTCGAAAGAAATTGTCAAAGTCTTGCAGCAAAACTTGAAATGAAAGACTAATAACGTGTGTGTGTGGAAATAAACGAGTCTCTTCAACTCAACAGGAAACTCATCGAATGCTTTCTTCCTTCAGTCCAGCTTCAGGCACGTGCACTTCTCTCAGGGGTGTGCACGTGAGGCCTCGGCAGGTCTTAGCAGCAGGAGTTTGATTCAACACGTCTCCTGTTCCTGTTTTTGTGTATATGTGTTGACACAGAGCACATACAGACTCCCATGATGCACTGCTGCATCACCTTCAGCTAACATGCCTAAGCGGAATGGAGGGAAACTTCAGATCTGAGATGTAAAGGAGAGCAGCTCTGTTCTGATGTGTGTGTGTGTGTGTGTGTGTGTGTGTGTGTGTGTGTGTGTGTGTGTGTGTGTGTGCGTGCTGCAGGAAGCCGCCTGTGCTTATGTCATCGCCCTGATGGCGGTCTATTGGTGCACTGAGGTTCTTCCTTTGGCGGTGACAGCGTTGCTGCCGACCATCTTGTTCCCAGTCCTCGGCATCATGGAGTCCAAAGATGTACATCTACACACACACACACACACACACACACAGAAAGGTATTTGCAGCAGTGAAATAAACTTTACAGCAGTAAAATGCTCCTGTTTCCATGGAGACCATTCATCTGTCTCCTGGTCAGGAATCCTTCACCTCAGCAGTGTTGAGTTTAACTCAGTCTAACTCAGTTTAACTAAGTCTAACTCATTTAAATTAATTTTAACTCAGTTTAATTCAGTTTAATTCAGTTTAACTCAGTTTAATTCAGTTTAACTGAGTTTAACTCAGTCCAACTAAGTCTAACTCAGTTTAATTAATTTAACAGTCTAACTCAGTTTATCTCAGTCTAATTCAGTTTAACTCAGTTTAACTCAGTTCAATTCAGTTTAATTCAGTTTAACTCAGTTTAATTCAGTTCAATTCAGTTTAATTCAGTTTAACTCAGTTTAATTCAGTTCAATTCAGTTTAACTCGGTCTAATTCAGTCTAACTCAGTTTATCTCAGTCTAATTCAGTTTAACTCAGTTTAACTCAGTTCAATTCAGTTTAATTCAGTTTAACTCGGTCTAATTAGGTTTAACTCAGTTTAATTCAGTTCAATTCAGTTTAATTCAGTTTAACTCGGTCTAATTCAGTTTAACTCAGTTTAATTCAGTTTAACTCAGTTTAACTCAGTTTAATTCAGTCTAACTCAGTTTAACTCAGTTTAATTCAGTCTAACTCAGTTTAATTCAGTCTAACTCAGTTTAATTCAGTTTAACTCAGTTTAATTCAGTTTAACTCAGTTTAATTCAGTTTAACTCAGTTTAACTTAGTCTAACTCACTTTAATTCAGCCTTTAAGGATAATCTTAACTTAAGGTGTTTTGTGACAATAACACAGACGTGTCCTCTGACAGGAAGGCTCTGAATGTGTATCTCTTGTGTCCATTGTGCTGCAGGTGTGTATGCAGTACTTGAAGGACACCAACATGCTCTTTGTGGGGGGGTTGATGGTCGCCGTCACCGTGGAGCACTGGAATCTCCACAAACGGATCGCCCTCAGGGTTCTGCTGCTTGTCGGGGTCCGACCTGCCCTGTGAGTCCTGACTGAACCGGATCAGAAAATATTTCAGAGTAAAAGCACAGCTGACTGGAGTGTCCTTGTGTTTCCGTTTTCCTGTGTGTTCCAGGTTGATGCTCGGGTTCATGGGGGTGACGGCCTTCCTGTCCATGTGGATCAGCAACACGGCCACGACCGCCATGATGGTCCCCATAGTCCAGGCGGTCCTGGACCAGCTCCATGGCAAAGTAGACCCTGAACCCCCCAAGAGCCGGACCAAAACCATTGTTATTCACCAGGAACATCTGGAGAAAACCGTCAGCATCCAGCACCTGGAGGAAGGTGAGTCCACTGAAGTCCAGACAGGTCCTGTTTCAGGTCCCATCAGACCTGCTCTTGTATGGACGGGTTCAGACTTTAGAAGACCTTCAGATACAAAGTCTGGCTCCATGTTGCACACAGTATGTCTTCGGCGATGCTCACGGGATGTTGAACTGAACCAGGCGACCCCCCCCCAGTCTGGTCCACCTGAAGGTCTGCTGTTTTCCCCAGGTCTGAATGGACCAGTCCAGACACAAGCCTGCGCAAATAGGAGCAACAACCTGGAGAACACGGTGTCTCCTGAGCAGAGGACACTGTCGGAGGGTCAGATGGACGAGCCAATCGTCAAACCGGCACCACAAGACAAACCCCCTTCAGATGGCAGTGGTGGACCAGGTGGGACAGAATAAAGACGACATCAGATCAAAAAATAAAAAGCGCCAAAAGATGAAAGAACTTTAATGTTAAATGTTAAAATGGTTGCGTTGTAGTGGTCGTCTCCGTGGAGACCGTCTGCTGTCAGATGGAGCTGGAGGAGCTGAGTGATGAGGAAGAGGAGAGGAGGAAGATGAATAAAGGCCTCCTGCTGTGTGTCTGCTACGCTGCCAGCATCGGAGGCATCGCCACCCTGACCGGAACCGGACCGAACCTGGTCCTGGTCGGACAAATGAGCCAGTACGAAGATCTCAGACTCTCTGACTTTCTCTGTCTTTTATTGCAGCAGGATGTCTTACTGTGAAATGACACTTCCTGTGGGGTTCTTCCTCTCAGGCTCTTCCCTCAAAATGGCGACATCATCAACTTTGCATCCTGGTTCGCCTTCGCCTTCCCCACCATGGTGCTGCTGCTGACCTTCGCCTGGTTCTGGCTGCAGTTCTTCTACATCGGCTGCAAGTGAGTCACTTGCCTGGTCACCACGTGACCAGGTGCTCCTCACAGGTTCTGACTCTTCTGTTGCCTTGCAGCCTGCGGAGAACCTGGGGCTGTGGCGCCATCCAATCAGAGAAGGAGCGAGCGGCGTACGAGATGATCAGGGATGAGCACCGTCGTCTGGGCCCGATGAGCTACGGAGAGGGCAGCGTCCTGGCACTCTTCATCCTCATGGTGGCACTCTGGTTCACACGTGACCCCCGTTTCATGGTGGGCTGGGCCACACATGTCTTCAACGCCAAAGCCGAGTGAGTGACACATTTCCTCCAAACACTTTAAGCCGGAAGAGTGTGTGTGTGTGTGTTCAGAGGGACGATGAACTCAACGTTGTTTCAGGTCAAAAACCTGAACAATCAGGAATAGGAGGTGAAGACCTACTGATCAGGTCTGACCTGGTCCATGACCCTCCAGAATAAAGCTTTCTGTGTGTTGCCTGATAATCACCTGAGGGCTGAGGCCATCTCCTGCATCATCTGCACACCTGAGCGCGCCTGTCAGTAGGCTCCGCCCCCTCACCTTTCACCTACACTTTCATTCATAATCTCTGAGTTGAACCTGGACCTGCGGCAGGAGGACACTAACCCTCTGGACCTGGACCTGCAGTTTGTGAAATGATGAAAACAATGAAGACATTTGATCAGTTATCAGAAACTTTCCGTTGTCAACAGTAAACCCAGGAACAGCCCCCCCAAACTGCTCCCCCCCAAAGGTCAATAAACGTGTGGAAACATCAGTGAGAACAAACACAAACAGTTTCTGGTGAAATCCTCATTCATGGACTGCAGTGACGACAGCAGCAGACTTTGGCTGCTGGTCCCAGTCCAGGACAGTTTTGTCTTTAATTAGTGTCTCTGTCTTTCAGGTTCGTCACTGATGCCACCGTCTCTCTGTTTGTTTCTGTCCTGCTCTTCATTCTTCCCTCCAAACCACCAAGTTACCTTCTCTGCTGCTCAGGTAACACACACACACACACACACACACACACACACACACATACACAAAGGTAACACTTTGGTGTTCCCTGTCAGAGTCCCAGGTATCCCGAGTCCCTGCCCCCCCCCTGCTCACCTGGCAGGTGACTCAGAAAAAGATGCCCTGGAACATCGTGCTGCTGCTGGGAGGAGGCTTCGCCCTCGCCAAAGGCAGTGAGGTGAGTCGAGCCGAGAGAGAGAGGCCAAGGACGATCAAGGACTCGTGTTAACTTGTGTGTGTCCTCAGGAGTCCGGTCTGTCCCGCTGGCTCGGCGCCCAGATGACACCGCTGCACTCCATTCCTCCGTGGGCCATCGCCATCGTCCTCTGCCTCCTTGTTACCACCTTCACTGAATGTGCCAGTAACGTTGCCACGGCAACGCTCTTCCTGCCCATTCTGGCCTCAATGGTAACACAATACACAACAGTAACAGCTGTGCATTGTCAGCATACAGGAAGAACAAGGTACTGAACTTCTGCCGCTGCTGTGTGTTTAGTCCCAGTCCATCAGCCTGAACCCTCTGTACGTCATGATCCCCTGCACCCTCAGCGCCTCTTTCGCCTTCATGCTGCCGGTGGCCACGCCCCCCAACGCCATCGTCTTCTCCTACGGTCTCCTCAAAGTGTCCGACATGGTGAGTCCTGCTGACACAGCGCTTTGACTCCAATCTGTCCATCCACAAGGTGGGCTTCGTTCATTTATTTTAAACAGACCAGGAAGGAGGAGAGGAGTTGGGGGTGGGACTAATGTAAGACTGATAGACTTAAACACCCAATCAGGATAAAGAAGAGAGCAGGTCAGATCCTCCAAGTATCATTTCTACTGGTTTCTAAAAACCAAGATGGCCGACGGATAAATTACAAAATGGAGGTTCTTAGCCTTTAGTTGCTCTCCTCCTTGTTTTGTTTATTTTGTTGTCCTTTCTTGATGGTCTCCACTCAAGGTGACCTCTGAATTTAGAAATAAACTTGATAGACCGCTGAGGTCTAAACCCCCCTCCTCTGCACCCCCTGCAGGTGAGAACAGGCGTGGTGATGAACATCATGGCGATCGGCTGCGTCAGCCTGGCCATCAACAGTTGGGGTCGCGTGATGTTCTCTCTGGACTCATTCCCCGTCTGGGCCAACGTCAGTGTGCCGGTGTAGAGCAGGCTCCGTCTGCAGGCTTCAGCTCCAGACTCTGGCAGTTTGGGGTGAACTCCAGTCTCATGTCAACTTTTGTGATGGTCGGTCTCCACTGAAAGCTGATTAGTGTAACTTTAGCTGCTAAAAGCCAATAACCATAACAGTTCATTACCAAGAACAAGTGTGAGTGAAGCATAAAACATAAAGGCCATCATCCCTTAAAAAGGGCTTTGAACATCAGTGAGGCAGTCCTCTGTTCCCCACCAGATCACCAGATAAATACACGTTCATTTCCTCCATGTACATTCAGCTTCTTTTTTATCCTTCTGTTTAACATTAATGCTGTTTTCAAACAGAGAGAATCCGCTGAGGTTGAACTGATTCTGAACATGAGGAGATATTTTAAAACTGACAAACACAAACTGATTAAAGAACAAAAAAAACAGGAACAGGGCTAAAGTCGCTTGAACAACATGTTTAGTTCTGAACTTTGGGTCCATGAACCTTCATCCAGGTGGAAGAACTGAGACAGCAGTCAGGTCCGATGTGGATCAGTCAGTTCCTCCATCGTTTAAGCAATCTGAGTGAAATAGACCATCAACACTGGAACAGGGCAGTGTTCCACACAACCTCACAATTTGCATCAAAGCTCCATTTTGTGTCAATCATTGTCCTGAAGTTCATAGGATTGTCCACAGTCCACTGTGTGACCTTTAATGGACGTGACTTCCTGTGTCAACACTTCTAAAATCAATCAGAATGTGTGCTGTCAGTCGGACTCAAACCAGAAAACTTCCTATTGTTCAGATGCTTTTGAAATTCGAACAGGAACGAGACAGAATTTTCACTGCACTCACTGGAAACCTCTTAATTTGAAACATCTGGGAGAACTGTCCAAAAAGTAAAAAAAAGTTGTTTTTTTTTTACATATTATTATTATTATTATTTTTAACACTTACTAAAATTCATTGATCAAATTTAAAGTTGAATTCATTTGTTCATCTGTTTGTAACAATCACATTATAATTGGATTTAGCTGACTGATACAAAATGCTGCAAATGTTCAAATTCCCATTTATAATCAAAATTGATGATTTTCATCAATTACAAAAAAAAGTCACATCTAACTTTCACATTAAAAGCCATTCACAGCAGGCTTTTAATTTTGAAACACTAGCAGGAAGGCCACTGATAATGAATTCTTCCCACATAGACAAAAGCAGCTTTAATTTGTATTATCGTTTTAAATCTGGATGATTTATGTGAAGATTTGATTGGCTTTGCTGCCAAGAAACAAAGCTTCACCTCAAACAGAAAACCTCTAAGAGTTAAACATTTACAGCAACTGGCCTTTCAATCATTTTCTTCTTTGGTGGTGTTTTTATTTACTGTTAATTCTTAGGAAACTGATTCGAGAACTAATTTCCCTGTGAATTGGAATTATTACAAGTAACGAGAAGATGCAGTTTGTTTTGTATTATTTTCTATTTAAACATGACTTTTATTTACTAACATAGTTTTTGTGTGAGTGAGTGAACATGTACTGTACAAAGTCAGTTTTCTACCATCTCCCTGCAAATTTGATGTGAATAAAATAGAGCTTACAGAAAAATATGTCAACAGTTGTGTGAGGAGAAAGATTTTGGAGTGAAAAACATGCTGAATTCATAAATATGATCCAACATTTAGGAGCTGAAAGAAGCTGAAGGTTCTGTAGATGTCACTGTTAGACGCATCAATAAAAAACTTGAAATTAGTAGAGTTTTAACAAGTGAGGCAAAATTTATCTGTGCGACAGTTTATGAATGTGAAATTAAATGAATTTAAATGTGTATAAATTCAAAATCAACACAAAGCAGATGGGTTATTGTGTTTCTCTTTGTGTTTCTCTTTCTCTTTTTTCTCTTTGTGTCACAGCTAAACACACAGCTGGTTTCTGATCAGACAGCTTCACCTGCACACACACAACAGAAGTGAATGTCAGCTGCACATTCAGACCTCAGATCTAAAACCTGTCGTGGATCTTTTCCAGTGTCCATTTGGAAATGAGAAGGAAAGCCGTTAAGGATCAGATCAGGGTGGTTAATGTTGACATAGCCAGTTCATGAGAAACCAATCACCATCCTGGTCTTCCCCTCAATCCATCAACAAGCAACAACAGGAAGTGGAGGACGAGCCTGGAGAACGTTTTCAGACCCACATCCTGAACCTGAAGCAGGTGTGGAGGGAAATAAGCAAAAATAAACAAACAAACAAACTGATGTAACAATGAAACTAGAAGATATTCATCATATAACTTCATGGAGGAAGAGAGGAAAACACCATCAGCAGTCCATGGACAGGCCATGGACGCTGTTTTATTTTATTGTATTTTATTTATAACAGTTTGTTTTCCACTGTATTTTATTTTGGTTTCATTTCCGGTTCAGTTGGTGGCGGAAACAGCGTAGAAGAAGAAACGTGATGGTGACGTCATAATGTCTGCGCCGAGTGGGTGACGATAAAACTCACAAAGAAAAGCGGTTGTTGTTTCTTGTTTTTTATTTCCAGCTGGACGTTTGACTGAATCGTTGTTTGTGTCTTTGTCGGACTTTTCCGTCCCGGAGCTGTTGTCATGGAAACGGGTTTGTAACGGAGTTTTAGCCTTTAGCTCGTTAGCTTGTTTGAGTGAAATTTAACTTCGGACGTTTTGATCTGTCAGTGTAGTTTAACACGAAACACGATCATCCGTTTACAACAGCAGCATTTACATGATTAAACTGACTGACGTATGAATGGAGACTGGTTTATCTCAGTTTGTTTATAAATATTAATACACAATACTTCTCAGTCAGTATAGATGTTTGAGACATTAAATTCTGAAATGTTAAAGTAATTGAGATACAACAAAAATAAATCAAACCAAATAAACTTCGGACTAAACTGATATTTGGCTTTAAGTGTAAAATCACTGGAGTCTGCTGTAATGTCTGATGTTAAAGGGCCTGTGTTCAGTGACAGACAGAGTTAATAGAATAAACTCAGAATGTACTGAAGACAGTTGTTTTTCTGTTGTTATGTTGTTTGATTGTGGATCTGTTGTCTGGTCCAGAGGAACAGGCCCGGAACCGTTTCCAGTCGGAGCTGGAGTTCATCCAATGTTTGGCCAACCCAAACTACCTGAACTGTGAGTGACACGTTTCAACAAGAGCGAGCTGCACACGCAGCAGACTGAAGGATCAGTAAACATGATGCTGGCTCACTCTGTGTTTGTTTGTGCCTCCAGTTTTGGCGCAGAGAGGTTTCCTGAGAGAGAGACCGTTCATTAATTACCTGAAGTACCTTCTGTACTGGAAGGAGCCGGAGTACGCCAAGTTCCTCAAGTAAAAATTCAGTTTATCGTTCTGTCAGACAACTTGGAGCAGAATTTCATTTCAAAATTGTTTCAATGAAATGAGGACTTGCCAATGAAAGTAAGCAGAGATAAATCCTCTCTCTCTCTCAGGTATCCTCACTGCTTGCACATGTTGGAGCTGCTGCAGTACGAGCACTTCAGGAAGGAGCTGGTCAACGCTCAGTGCGCCAAGTTCATCGACGAGCAGCAACTGCTGCACTGGCAGCACTATTCTAGGAAACGCACCCGGCTGCAGCAGGCGTTGGCCGAGCAGCAGCAGCAACCACAGCAGCCAACACATGGGAACGCCACCGCCAAGTGATGTCACCGGATGAGGTCTGTGTATAGGGACAGTGGGCCATAGCTGGTCCTGGTGGAAGTGAACACTGGGAGGTTAGAAACCTGACATGAATGCATTGGCAGCAATTATAAACATAAATCTTTGTGAAGGAGAGGTGATTAAAGTGCTGTGACCTCATCATTTTGACATCAACTCAGGTGATGGACTGGCTAATGAGGGTTTCTAATGTTGGGAAAATTGAAGGAAGGGCAAAGGAACAATTTGTCCTTATCCAGGACTGTGTGGTCTTTCACTCACTGATCCATAAAATCTGATACAGGAAGAACCTCAACAATAACAAAACAGCCAAGAACAGGAAGTTTTGACCAATCCATCAACATCAGGGGGCTGTGATGGAACAAAACTGTTTATAACACTGAAGAGAAAAATCACATGCTGTGATTTCATTAATCAACTTCCTGTTCCCACTGATATTTAACCCTCTCATGTAACAACTGTCTCAGCAAATCCTGTTGTTGTGTTTCAGGTTAAGGTTTAGGTTCAGCTGTAGCTCCAGTTAGCATCCCCAGTATTTACACTTTTAAAGACTTATTATTATTATTATTATTATTATTATAACACGCTTTAATGTGGCTGATGACTGTCAACCATTAAATGTCTCAGTTAATGGTCCTGACTGAAACCGTCAAGATACTCAGTGGTCCCTTGTCCTGGATCAGCGTGTAGAATGTAAAATGTTCAGACCTGTTTTAACATTAAAGGTTTGTCTATTTGATTCTGATTGAAAACATGTGATGTGTGAAGCTTTGTGTCATATTTTGTTATTGAGAAATTCTCCAAACACAAATATAACAGTTAAAATACACAGCAGTCAATGACAGAATTAATTTAGCTAAACATTGAACAATAATATTATAATTTGGTTGTAAGTGCAGCTGGTACTTTTTTTTTTTTTTTTTTTTGCATTTTCAACTTTTTCAACTGATGCATTATTATTTTATGAATTTTCTCAATTGTGTATTTATCCTAGTATTTCTTTTTTTATGGAGGTATTTAAAGTTTTGCTAGGTTTACCTCCCATTACTGCGTCATGTAAAATGTAAATATAACTTTTACACATTTACTTGAGCACAAGATATTTAGGTATCAGAATAAATAAGTAGCCATTCTGCAGAATGAGCTGTTACACAACAACATATGTGATAATTGTTGATACGTTCATGTAAATCTCTTACACACGGAAGCTAAAGTTACTCTATTTTAATGAAACAAAATTTATCTATCTAAAAATTGTGGTTCAAATATAAGACTGAACTACTTCCGGTCTCAGTGTTGCGTAACTTCCGTTTGTTTCAGCTCATTTTATTTTTGAAGGGGCGGGTCTTTTATTGTGAAGGATGTTGTCCACCGTTTTTTCCGCAGATAACAGCCGGAACACCGGAGGAGACGAACGGTGACGGTAACTCCAATTTATCCGTTATTCATCATTAATCCGTGTTCTCTGTATAGAAGTACAGCTTTTAGTCCCGATACGCGACAAGCTAAAGCGCTAGCTAGGCTAAAAGTTTGGTGTCGGTGATCGTCTGATGTCTGATGAATAAAACAGCAATTTGGTGAATAAAACAGCAGTTTGGTGAATAAAACAGCAGTTTGGTGAATAAAACAGCAGTTTGGTGAATAAAACAGCAGTTTGGTGAATAAAACAGCAGTTTGGTGAATAAAACAGCAGTCTGTTGAATAAAACAGCAGTTTGGTGAGTAAAACAACAATTTGGTGAATAAAACAGCAGTTTGGTGAGTAAAACAGCAGTCTGGTGAGTAAAACAGCAGTTTGGTGAGTAAAACAACAGTCTGGTGAGTAAAACAACAGTCTGGTGAGTAAAACAGGAGTTTGGTGAGTAAAACAGCAGTTTGGTGAGTAAAACAGCAGTTTGGTGAGTAAAACAGCAATTTGGTGAGTAAAACAGCAGTCTGGTGAGTAAAACAGCAATTTGGTGAGTAAAACAGCAGTTTGGTGAGTAAAACAGCAATTTGTTGAATAAAACAGCAGTTTGGTGAGTAAAACAGCAATTTGGTGAGTAAAACAACAGTCTGGTGAATAAAACACTCACGCACACTAAGAGTAATACTGTGCAATATTCTTCTAACTACCCAGGTGCAACTTCTACTATTGGTAGTTTGTTTGCTTGTTAGTTTGTTTCCCGCTGCTGTAACAATGTGGATTTCTCCATTGTGGGACAATAAAGGAAAATCGAATCTAAAACAGCAGTTTTTTTACTCTGAGTCTCTGTGGGTCAGAGTACAGATCAGATCAGACCAGATCACACCACTCTCCCTCCTCCTCCTTTATATTGAAGTCTATGGGAAAATGTCCCTCCTCCTTCTCAGTAAAAGTTTTCCTGATGAGTTTATGGTCTCAGTCTTAGTTTAAAGTCTTTAATACAATATGATGTTCCCTCAGCAGCACCCCCTGCTGGACACATAGTGTTCTGGAGCTGTGGAGTTCTGGTGAGTTTCCTCCTTCTGGATGAAGATGGTGCTGCAGAGGGTGGCAGTGGTTGGGGCAGGGGCAGCAGGACTTTGTGCAGCCAGACATATCCTGTCTCGGCCAAACAGCTTTGCCTGTCCTGTGGTGTTCGAGCTCACAGACAACATTGGTGGCACCTGGTGTTACGTCGAGCGCATCGGTCAAGACGACCACGGCCGGCCAATCCACAGCAGCATGTACAGAGACCTCAGGTGTGCTTGTGTGTCTGTCATGACTCACTGCGAAGATAAAAGTGGATCAGGCCGGTTATCTGACCACGACAGTCAACTAAAATTTGCAGGGTGTTAATTGAAGTGTTTGTTTCTTCGCTTTCATCCCAACAGAACCAACCTGCCTAAAGAGGTGATGGCCTTCCCTGATTTCCCCTTCGACCCTCAGCTGAGCAGCTTCCTGCCCCACCAGGAGATCCAGAAGTACCTGAAGAAGTACTGCCACGCCCACAACATCTGGCCTCAAATCCGGGTGAGTCGCCAGACCAGGCGGCCAGTTAAAGACTTTTTAGACTGAAAGGTGAATCAGATATTTTAAGAAGTTTCTGCTCCATCAGTTCAACACCATGGTGGAAAAGGTGAAGCCTGTTGTTCTGGCAAAAGAGGTTGAGAAGAACACGATGTGGGAGGTGACGTCGTGTGATTTGTCCGGTCACCAGAAAACCGAGATCTTCGATTCGGTCTTTGTCTGCTCAGGGTGAGACTCCACACGTTGACCCCCCAGGACAGACAGATACTTTATTAATCCAGATGAATTTTCAGGATTTAGTGTGTCAGAAAAAATCCCAATATTTTCCGTGACCACTTGGTGACACCAAACTGAAGCATTTGTCTGTTGAAATGTTGTGATTGTTTTTCAGACACTACTCCGAACCCTACATCCCAAACGTACCAGGGATGAAGAACTTTAAAGGTACTCCACCTCAGGTACAGGTGTTACAGTATGAACAGCTTCAGGTGAAACTGATGCCGCTGTTCGTCTGTTTCAGGGAAGCTGTTGCACAGTCACCTGTACAGGTACGCAGAGCCATTCTCAGGTCAGTCTGTGGTGGTTCTGGGGGCCAAAGCATCAGGACTGGACATTTCCATTGAACTGGTCAAAGCTGGCGCCAAGGTAACAAACACAGACCTGAAATAAAAATGGCTGTCACCCACAGCCTCCTGAAGCCCAGAGTGAACTGCTGCAACACAACCAGGTGACTGACTCCGCCTCTCTCTTCATCTTTTTGTCTTTGTCTCCAGGTGACTCTGAGTCACGGTCGTCCTCGTCTCACCTTTCCTCTTCCCTCTGGAATTCGACAGTCCAGTCCGGTGGTGGCGATCGAGGACAACGGCAGCATTCGTTTCCAGGTGACTGAAGTGTTTCAGCTTCATCTGCATTGATTGTGATCCAGTTTAGTCTGTTGTGTTGGTTGATCTCCTCTTCAATGAGATGGGGGACACTGTTTCAGGACGGCTCAGTGGATCAGGCTGACACCCTCATGTTCTGCACCGGGTACAAGTTCAGGTTTCCCTTCCTGGATGCAGATCAGCTGGGTTTGAAGATCCAGGACCACATGGTGTCTCCTTTGTACCGCTACATGATGCCCCCCGCCTTCCCTTCGCTTTTCTTCATTAGCATATGCAAGATGATCTGCCCCTTCCCCAACTTCAACTGCCAGGTGAGGAACTGGTCCAGGTCTCATCAGGGACCAGAAAGACTTTCATTGTGGTCCAGACTCAGTCAGAAATTTTTATTTATGGAGCACTTTCCAGCACAAGTTACAAAGTGATTGACAGGATGATGAAAAAAGTTCTTGAAGATCTGCAGTCCGATTTTGTAGAAACAGGAAGAATTGTAGAAAGACTGAATAAAAGGGCCTGAAATGTGAGTTGGGGGAGATGAAGCTCACCCTGAGCAGGTTCTTCACAAGTTCACCAAGATGAAAATATCTTCAGACTGATTTGGTTTTATCTCTGAAGGTCCAGTTTGCTCTGGCCGTGTTGGACGGCTCTGTATCTTTACCGTCTCGGGCTGAGATGGAGGACGATGTCCATCGAGTGCTGCGGGACAAGGTGGATCGTGGATTCCAGCAACGCCACCTGCTGGACATGTTCGAGGATCAGTGGGAGTACTGTGACATGCTGGCTCGCACCGCCGGCTTTCCACCACTTCCTCCGGTCATACAAGGCTTGTACAAGGAAGTCTGGAGACAACGACAAGTCCACCCTGAGAACTACCGGAGCCACAACTACCGGCTGATCAGCGACAGCCAGTGGGAGCTTCTCAAATGACCAAGGAAAGGTACAACTGGAGAAACCACAAAAACACCACAACACAATATAACATTTATAACCAAAACTTTCAGACAGGAACCACAGAAAAAAAGACTGAAGGTTCCTCAGACTGAACAACTTTTAATAGGAAGTCCAGCGACTCCATGTTAGTTAATGTTTAGCAGCTACAGATAAAAATGTCCACCATCTTGGATGTCAGGTCCTGCTGGGGCTCTGTGCTGCTGTGGTCCAGTCCGAATCGTCTCACCAACCTCGGAACAAACTGCCAACACTCATGTTCCCCAGAGCAAGAATGCACTCTGATGAGGGCAGGCTCTTCTGATAGATATATGTCAGAATCTGTCAGCATGATTTAAGACACCAGATTACATTCCCATGAGCCTCAGCTGGACTTTGTGGTTCCTGTTAATAATCATGTCCTGTCTTCTATCACTAATGTATTAAAAGACAAAGTGTCTCCTTGAGGCGGATTTTGAACCAACCAGAAGCTCTTGTGGGATATTTTTGTATTTGACATAATTTTAAATAAAAATTCTTATTCACCATCAGAAGGTATGTTTATAGTTTTAAGAATCAAAAACATTCTCAGAGTAGTTTCATTTCTTCTCTCAGGCTCAGGTTGTGATTGGTTGACAGATTTCTGAATGAGCCAATAACAGAGCAAGAGACCAAGTCCTTGGACCTTTAACATTCACCTACAGATCCCGTGGACCTTTAAATCTCTGACTTCCTCAAACCAAATAAGGAAATGAGTGACCTGCAGAGTCAGAGAAGCAGCGGATGTTTCTGCGTCAGACAAACGGAGGTGATTATTTGGCTGATTAATCATTAGTGGTGAATGGAGCCAAATGTTAACCATGAACGAGGCCGAGGACACAGACAGCAGATGTCAACAACACACTTTAATCCAGATTATTGTGCCACAGAACACCAACATACACAAGCCAAAAAACCAGGTCTGATATCAGAGACTGACCTGAGTCTGAAAATAACAGCAACGTCACATGAAGCTGGAGGAAACATGGCTGCTGTCGCACAGGACATTTTAACGATTCTACACAATAATTATGTGTACAAAAAAGGAAGAGTCAGCAGGCTGCAGACCCTCGACACAACAAAGTCAAATTCTATGTCACAAGATCGAATGTCAATGGTTCACAACACACAAACTGACTGAAATGGGTCATAAAAGCAGCAGACATTAAGTGAAAAGTTAGAAAATCGGGGGAAAGTTATTTGTTGATTACTCACCATTTTGTCATTGTGACAAATAGAGACTCTTCAGCCATTTTTTCCGGTTCGATTTTAATTCAGGCCATAATCTAATAGTTATAATCATCAGACTAACTGGGATTAATTCATTTGTTGCTTTGATGATGCGAGTGATTCGATCTTTTCTTAATTTCATGTTCTGAACCTAAATCTTCTTTTCCAAAGTTTGTTCATATGAACCAGAGCCTGTTGATGAGAAGCTCACCTGTTTCTGAAGCCTCAGATGTATGAAAACACACCGGTGTGTCTGATTAGTTCTTTCATGAAACACTGTGTTGTCCAGCTCCATCTTGTTTGTGTGTTGTACTGAAGGAATCTGCCGGCAGCAGTGTTGTGTAGCAGCCAAAACCGGAAGAAACACAATCAAATCAAAACCAGATGAAATCGGAGTGCTGAGAGTTTGGGGTCAGGTGAAGATGATGATGTTGTGAACTGCGTGAAATGAACATTATTCCTGTTTCATGTATGGTGCTGCAGCCACGAGGACACGATATGGAAGGCGGACTCGATCAAATGAAACGACTGAAAAGTTTCTGTGTTGTTCTGCAGTGATTCACAGGAATCAGCTTCATCATTTCCCTGAATCCCTGAATTTATTTTGCCAGTTTTCAGAAAATTTGTTGTCCATAACATTTAGGTAACAAAACCAAATGCCCAAACACTCTTCACACGAAGAGTGTTTTATTTAAAAAAAACTAAAAGCTCCTAAAATATGACCCTTGAAGACTTGGACTCATTCTCCATGTGCACCTCCCTTTCTACCTTCTCTGCTGCGTCCTGGTCGTCCTCTCCCACACCGTCCTTTTTCAGGATGGTCAGCGGCCACCAGAGTGAGCCGTTTCGACGGTCTCTGTGGATGGTGTGTTCCACCGACCAGCAGCAGGGGGCGCCCTTGTCTCCTGTCAGGAAGTACAGCAGGGCGTTAAGCCAGGCATTGCAGGAGGCCAGCGGCCGGGTGACTTTGTAGCAGATGGAGACGGTCTTCATGGCGTTGCAGCCGCCGAGCTGCCCCCGCCGCAGCAGAAGGAACAACGTCCGGGTCACATGGAAGGGCAGGAAGCAGAGCGCAAACAGGAGTGTGATGGTTACGATGGTTTTGATGGATTTCCGCCGCCGCCGGATATAGTGGGAGTACTGCGAGCCTGAGATGGACACAGAGGTTCTCTCCCTTTCTCTAATTCCTTCTACCACTCCGTCCACCACCTGACCATCCTCGCCGCCTTCTATTGAGCTTGGGGGGGAACGCAGAGTCTGAAATATGGTCCTGACCACTTGAGAATAGCACCAGGCTATGATGACAAAGGGCACGAAGAAGCCCAGCAGGTGGAGGACGATACCGTACGGGACGTAGTCAGCAAACTCCTTGTCAATGGCGTCGTCCCAGCAGTTTGTGTACCCCTCCCCTTCCTGCTCCCCGGTACTGTTCTCGCTGTCCGTCGCCCCTCCAGGCCCAATGACCCCACTGCCCCCTCGCCTCACATATCCAGTCTGGGCAAACCTGAAGATAGGGCAGGTAAGGATGAAAACCACCACCCACACCAACGCACAGGTGCCCTTCACCACCCGCTTGCTCTCCAGGGTGATGGTCCTCATTGGGTGGCAGATCCCCAAGTACCTGTGGAGGAAAACAGGATGCGTTCAATTCACCGCTCTGGAGTTACTCCCCTCCGAGTTTTAAAAGTTTCCACTCAAGAGAAGTTAAATCTGACCAGTCAAGTAAAAACAACCAAACCCAACCAGGAATTCAGGTTTAACAAAATGGTTACCCAACATTTCCATGAAGTTCCAACTAAAAAAGAATCCAATTATGAAGGTGGTATCAATAGAAATGTGTGTGTGTCATGGTCACTTCCTGTTTTGCTGAAGCTTCCTCACATAAATACAAGAAATTAAGAGAAATGTCTGATTTTAGTAGCTTTAAAGGAAGGAGTCTGATCTGCTCACACCAGGTTTGGTTTCATTTGTTCTTTATTACACTGGATCGATTCTCTTACTGGTCCTTGAACCCAAACCAAACATTTCTCCTCTGATTGGCTCAAAAGTCAAACAGAAGCAGCAGTAGTGTGTCTGTAGCTCTTACCTGTGCACAGAGATGCAGGTGAGGAAGAAGATGGAGCAGTAGAGGTTGAAGTAGAAGAGGAATCGAACAAGGCGACACATGAAGTCCCCAAACACCCAGCTGTCCCTCAGTACGTAGCTCGCCACCAGAAAGGGCAGCGAGAGGCCGTACATCAGGTCAGTAGTGGCCAAGTTCACCATGTAGATCAGTGAGGTGTTCAAGCGCCGCCCACCACCGCTGCCACAGCAGCCGCCATGATGGCGGCAGGAGCGCAGCAGCACCACTGAGTTGAGAGTGAGGCTGAAGACGAAGGTCAGGGAGTAGCAGACAGGCAGGAAGACGTACTTGTAGGATTCGTCAAAGCTGCAGGGTGAAGGCGGCAGAGACAAGCTGGACAAGCTGCTGGAGGCATTTGGAAGACTGGCCGCCAACAAACGGACGTCTGCAGTGACGTCGGAGCTTTGGCTCAATCTCATGATCAACTTCTGAAGGCTATTTCTGGAAGAGCTGGATCGATCACAGGTTCCTCTGACATCATCTCAGAAGTCCCACCTCCTCCGTCACTGAAGGTTCCTTCACTTATCTGTCTGATCAGTTATCTCGTCTCGGCTGGTCCATGTCTCTGGAGTTTCTGGGACAAGTGGAGGAGGGGAGCAGAAAACAGAAAACATGGTCATTAGTTTGGAAATGCTCGTTCACGGTGTACCGCCGGCGTTTTGCTGACGAAGACTCTGTCTCGCTCAATTAGCCCCTTAATCATTAATGACACTCTCCGGAAACTTCTCGCTGCGGATGGAGTCGCCCTGCAGGGCAGGAAGATGATGTTCCAGCTGTTGGAGCGCTCAGGTCACTGCTTCAATCCAACAACACATTCAAACAACTGAGGACGTTTGTGCCCCATCGTGTCAAAGATCCATGAAGACATGGAGACACCAGACCGTCCATTGCCAACTGTCCAC
Source organism: Echeneis naucrates (assembly GCF_900963305.1). Classification (NCBI taxonomy): domain Eukaryota; kingdom Metazoa; phylum Chordata; class Actinopteri; order Carangiformes; family Echeneidae; genus Echeneis; species Echeneis naucrates. The sequence goes on along the minus strand of NC_042524.1, from coordinate 393,735 downwards.
ACAGTTTTTAGCCACAATCGCAGAACTCTGTGGAGACCAGTGTCCATGTCCTGATCTGTCCAATGACTATTGGAAACATTGTCATCAAATTCAGTTGAGACATTCACATGAACTCTGGTAGTGCTCTGACTTTTCATTCATTTGTCCTGATTTAAAGCTCGATGTTAAAGAAGAATCAAAGTTCATGAAGGGCGTACTCGACCTGACGGATCACAGAAGCTTTTCAACAGACTGAACACATTCAAGTGTCTATAAGTCATTTTCAGAGAAAACTCCTCAGACTGAACTGCTGGACTGAGTCCTTGAGGACTCAGCTGTCTCAGAACGGTTCACTGGAGCGAGACATGGAAAATGTCCAGTCTGACCAGTTAAAGTGGACACCAGAGCCATCAGACATGTCCTACCTTCATGGTCCTCTCTGTCTCGTCTGGTCCAGGTTCTGTGTCGGCTTGAGGCTCAGAAATGTCTGTTTGGGGCTGAAGGGTCTGTCGGGGCTTCTCCTCTAACCTTCAGCTTCTCTGTAAATAATTAATGAGCGTTCATTCAGTCAGAACTGCAGGAATGAAACTCAATCCAGGACTGCAGAGCAGGAGGCGGTCCAGATCCCTTCACAGGATGCACTGTTTATAGCTACTGAGGTTGGAAATCATGAAAAATAAATGTCCAAAAGATGAAATTCATCCCTCATACGCTAGCAAGCTAAGGCCCAAGTTCACCGGACAGTTTCTGGGTGAATTCTGATTTTATGTTACTGTTTGTTGTGAAGATATGAAAACCCGAGTCCAACTAGATTCTAACTAAAGCACAATCTAAACATTGGTGGACTCTTCACAGACTTCAGGTTGAAAATCACGAGGCTGACTCAGTCACACTTATCCTTTTTAGAAAAAACATCTTTATATATTTCTGAAGCTTCTTCTGACTGATTGAGACCAAAAACTGAGAAAACCAGCAACTCACCTTCTGTTCCTCCGAAGCTGCTGAAGTCTCTTCCTCTTCGTCACTCTGCCTTCCTCATCTGACGCTTTCATTAGAAAGTGAAATGAACAGTGAAAACGTTGGCCCCTCCCCCGCCGTTCTGCCATCTCCGCCTCCATCATCATCATCATCAGGTGCGATTCATTCTGTAAATACTGATGTTTCCTCTGACAGCGAACACACACGTCGCACAGCTGCATGACAAAGTACTGCTTGTTGAGTATAATCAAACAGCAACACAATTGGTGGTCAAACAGTGTGCAGGTAGCCGAGGTATGAATCAACACGCAGCGTCAAATGACTGTTTATTAAAAATAGCTGCAGCACATAAAAAGTTCCTCTTTATTCAACTGCAACAAACCTCAGCGCTCCACTCTGTGATCTGTTGCTCTTTATTTTCAAGCTGTATTTTATCAACTTGCCTCCATTTTTACTGTAAAATAACTGACAGAAAACTAATTATTCATTCATTATTGTCTTTCATAAATCATCTGCCAAATGTGCAAAATGTAATATATATATTATTGTGAATGCTGAGTCAGAGGACACCAAGCTCCAATTTTGTTGAGTAAATTACAGTTTCCTTGTTGGTGTCAGGCCGCCACCCTTCCATTTATTTCTTCCTCAAATTTAATTATGAGATTTTCTGCTGCAGGCGGCTTCTGATTGGTTGAACTCACAAGGAACAAAATTTGGTTCAGTGTAAAGTTGACTGATGTTAGATGACAACAAAGTTGAACCTTGACTTCATGAGGAAATAAAAAAAGTAGTCTGGTTCTTCACTGAACAAAAACACAACTGACAGACTGCCTCCCAAAATATATTTCAAAATTAATGTTTACATTCACAAATACATTTGTAATTCATTTACATTTTAAAATACATTTGTTAATATTCTTAAAGTCAAAGTGAAACCAAGAACAATCTGTTCACTTTGTTAATCAGATTTTTAAGGAAAAACTTTTCTTCTTCTTCAGTTTCATCACGCTGACAGAAAGTTTCCCCTTCAGCTGCTGACATCTCAGTGTGACTTTAAATATACGTGAGTAAAAGTTATTAGTGAAGACATTTTCCCTCCATTCATCCAACATTCAGCGTCTTATCACAGATCAGTGAGAGAATCTTAGTTCATAAAACGGGCACTGCTCTTTGTGTCCTCAGCTGGTCAACGAACCAACTGAAGTTCATCCTTCAAATGTTCATGAGCTAAAAAGCAGCTCAGTGACATAAACATCAGAAAGTGGCTGCAAGAAAAAGATTATTACGCGCTTAGCGTCAATTAAAGATGAAGTCCATCTGACCTCCTCTGATGTTTTATGATTCATATTAATAATGTAATGTAATCAAATGAATAATATCTGTTGAAGAATAAATCTGAACCTTTTACCTTTTTTAATTACATTTTTTTCCAAACTAAACTTAGCGAAATTCCCCTTCATAGTTTCAAAGAACAACCAAGGTATTAGTTGTCGTGCTACAAACGCTGTGTGTGATGTTCCCTTTTCATAATCACAGACAAAATGAGTAATGAAGTAAAAAAATACAATGACACTTAAATAAGAAGTTAAGAGCTCATCATGTTTAACTTCTTCTCTCATTTTGTCAAGAGTTCATAAAATTCAGATAAGAAAGTGATAGAATATGGATTTTTACATTTTCTGCTAAGGCACAAACTTTTTAAAAACAAAATGATTTCTAAAAATTATTTCAGTATAAAATTTGATCCAAAAAACGATCAAAGTTGTCTTTCACCTCAAAATCTGTTTAAGTCAAACTGCTCTGTTGGTTTGTTTACCTGAGAAAAAGAACAAATCTATTTGATGACCAAACACAATATTCAACATTGATTATGGCCTTCCTGTATCATAAATTCAACTATTCTTTTTACCTGAAGTTTAATTCTAACAGAACATTTTGTCCTTTTCTTTAACATGTTTTTTCATGTTAAATGTTTTAAAATCCCTTCTTGCTTTTTAATATTCGATATTTCTGACTCAATCAGAAATCTTCCAGTTAAATTTTGGAAAAAACCCCATCAATATCTTTAATTTTTTAAGCTTTAAATATCAAACCCTGAGCTGTTTGCTTCCCCTTCAGTTTGATTGACATGAGCCTGCAGAGCTTAATAAACGTTTGATTGGCAGATAGAAACACGTCCCACCCACTTTGAGCATGTGAGAGGAAATTGACATAACTTTTAAAATTGAACAGTAAATAGTTGATGTGTTCAAAGAACACTTTGTTAATCATAGACGCTGAAGAAGAAACCAGTTTTCGGGCTGTTAAAGTTTAACCTTTGACCTCAGCCTGTTGTCTCCTCTCCGTCTCATTTAGACTCACCACTTCCTGTGTCTTGATGTTTCTGGGAGCTGATTGGAGATGCTGGTTTGTCTTCTCCCTGTCGGTTGTCCGTCTGCCCTCATCACACTCATCCGTCAGTCTCGTTTGTTTTAATTTCCCTCCAACTCGACGTACACGTGACTCTCTTGTTGCTCTCGTCGCTGTTGATTTATCCCTTTGCTAGATTAGCAGGACGGCTAACGTCTCCTCGGCTGATGTGGACCAGCAGCCTGATTTCTCTCGGAGTGTCCCAGTGTCCTGGCTGGTGTGGACCATCCAGTCCACGGTCCAGGTCTTAGGTGAGGTCCTGGACGTCCAGCAGCATGGCGTCCTGCTTCGTCCTCAGCTGGTCTCGTACCAAAAGGTGGGCCACCAGCTCGGAACTCAGAGCTGGAGGAAAACCAGCCGGATTAAAACTGACAGGAAGAGGAAGCTACATCATCACTGAGGGTGTTTGTTTGTTTTTTACAGTTTTAAATCAAGTTTGAGGGTCATAACAGCAATGAGAGTCCCAGCAAAGATAGGAGTACAAGGATGTGTGTGTCTTGGTGTACCGTGTGCGTCTTGTTGTAGTGATGCTCTCAGGCTGCTCAGTTGTTGTACTGAACGCTCCTGCAGGTCCCGGCGCTCCAGATGTTTCCGCTTGGTAACACAACTGCTGCCGGCCAGATGCTGCAACACACACACACACATACAGGTGCTGGTTTGTTGAGGACTTTGTGCTTCTTTTTAGTTTTGTGGACATTTTGTGCTCTTATTTTTACCTCCTTCTCTTTCTGCTTTGCCAGCAGTTGGTCTCTCAGCGTCCTCAGAGCGGTGGCCACTTCCTGCTTCAGCCCAGAGGCATGGCAACCGTTGCGCCCTGTTCCCATGGAAACCTGATGGAGATATAAGCTCATCACTCAGAAGACTCATCAAGAACATGAAACTGGACTTGGACCTGGACCTGGAGCAGGACCTGATCCAAGTCCAGGACCAGGATGAGATCTGGGTCAGGCCCCCCAGAATAGATGACCTTGTTGCTGGCAGTGGCATCCTCATCTTCACTGTCACTGTTGTTGATGAAGCACAGCTGCAGGTTTCTATGGTTGTGAAATCTGTAAACAGAGGAGACATCCCATCGGGACTTTGTTTTTTTAACAACGAAGCAAAAACACAAACTGTCAGAAACGATAAAGTGACGAATAAAATAAATTCACATTTCCGACCGACTGACTCGAGCTGAAGGCTTCAAAATAAAAGACTGATGAAACCATCAGAAGCTCCATGTTACCGTGACGTAACGGCGGCGGCTCGATTCCTTCGGAAGTCCTCCTCCTCCTCTTCCTCCCAGACGTCTGTCCACACTCCCCCCAGACTGTCACCCGTCCTCACCCCCACCCCCCTCTGCGGGAACACAACAGGCCACAGTGACAACCAAACCTTTGTCCTTCCACTTTTTTCACCATCAGAGTGGTTGTTATTTGTGTCTCTGTGTTTCTTTTTGTGCCTTTGTGTGTTACATGAGTTTCAGTCTTGCTTATGGAAACCTTTCACTCTTCAGAGAAGCAGAAGGACTCAAAGGCTCATGGGATATGTAGTCTGTCGTTAACAGCTAACCTGACACATAAACCCCCCTGTTCTTCAGGGCTGACCTTTGACCTTTCCCTCCGTTCCTGCTCCTGCTTCTCCAGCTCAGCTATCCGCTGGCTCAGGTCCTCCCAGTGCATGATGGGAAGGTCCTGATAGTCCGGATAGGACGCTGCTGCGGTGTGATTGTGACACTCCTCCTCCTCCTTCTCCTCGGCCGTCTCTTTTTCTCCCTCCATCTTCCTCTGCAGATAAAGTTAAAGATAAAAGATTATTTTTTTTAATTTTCCATAAAAAAACGTCACAAACCTCAGGAACCTGTCATTGTGGAGTTAGCATTAGCACATTAGCTAACTCTGTGTCCGCTATTGCCAGTTAACAAACTGCACAGCTAATTATGCTAACTGCTCTGATTCTGGTCTGAAGAGTTATGGTCCTGGTCTGATGTTTCACCTGTAGCGTGGAGCTAACAGGTGCTGGGCGGGGCTAAAGCCTGAACCAGGAAGTAAGTTCAGGAGGTTTAATAATGGGTCAGTCTGAGTGTGGTTCTGCTTAGTGCTGAACCGGATGTATGACGTCAACAGTCAGCTGTCTTTTTAAACAATAAAAATCTGATGAATCATGAACACATCTAAACTTCATGTCAGCTGATTTCAGATTGTGTCTTCAGTGATCTTCTGTCTTCTTCTATCGAACACGAACCGAACTGAACTTTAACTGGCTCTAAATCCGGACTGCAGTGACCCTGGTGTCGGTTCTGTGGAGCTGAGGTGTCCCGGCCGCAGACTGCCGTTGTTTACCATCAGCGGGGAGACTCGGAGGTTTTACCCACCTACCAGTCACATCCAGCCGCCCCGGATCGGCCCGACATGTCGCTGCTCGGCTGCCCGCCGGTCCCGTCCGCTCCTCGGCCTCCGGGTCCGGTTCGGCGGCCCGTCGAAGCTTCACCGACAGATCCAGGAGAGCTGGAGGAAGCAGAAATGTCCTCGGAGCGGCTGAAGGAAGGCAGGACCCCCCCTCCGGGCCCCCGGCTCTTCCGCCGCTCAAACTTTAACCTCTCGGCTCCACAGACGGAGCTCCAGAACCACCACGGGTCCGGGTCCGTTTCCGGGTCTGAGGACTTTGTTGTTGAGGGAGAAAAAGTATCTGAAGACACTTAAAGTCAGAAAGATCCAGGGGCGGAGACGGCCCTCAGGGGGGCCGGAGGACCTGCCCTCCCCCAAGTCCACTGCTTGTACAATACCAGACTTAAGACTCTACATCCTGGACCCCTGGACTCTGGACCCTGGACCTCTGGACCCCTGTACCCCTGAACTCCTGGACCTCTGGACCCTGAACCCTGGACCCCTGGACCCCTGAACCCCTGGACTCTGGACCCTGGACCCCTGGACCCCTGGACCCTGGACCCCAAACCCCTGGACCCCTGAACCCTGGACCCCTGGACCTCTGGACCCCTGGACCCCTGGACCCCAAACCCCTGGACCCCTGAACCCTGGACCTCTGGACCCCTGGACCCCAAACCCCTGGACCCCTGAACCCTGGACCCCTGGACCCCTGAACCCCTGGACTATGGACCCTGGACCCCTGGACCCCTAGACCCTGGACCCCAAATCCCTGGACCCCTGAACCCTGGACCCCTGGACCTCTGGACCCCTGGACCCCTGGACCCCAAACCCCTGGACCCCAAACCCCTGGACCCCTGAACCCTGGACCCCTGGACCTCTGGACCCTGGACCCCTGGACCCCTGGACCCCTGGACCCCTGGACTCTGGACCCTGGACTCTGGACCCTGGACCCTGGACCCCAAACCCCTGGACCCCTGAACCCTGGACCCCTGGACCCCTGGACCCCTGGACCCCAAACCCCTGGACCCCTGGACCCTGGACCCCTGGATTTAAGGCTCCTAATCCAAAATATGTGTAAAATTTGTAAAAGGAAAGTCAAACGCAAAGAAACACAAAATGACCTGATGGAAAAAATGGGTTAGGTTTAGAGGGTTAGGGGGGTTAAATTATTTGTGGTCCTTAATTATAGTTTACAGATTATTGTTACTCGTCCAGTAATTTACAGTTGGTTTTTATTTTGGAGCCACCCCTTTGAACTTCCTGCTCTCTGCCTCATTTTTCTTCTGGACCCACAAATTTACAAAACCGGGACCTGGGAAGGTTGTTTGATACGGCTCTGGTCTCTGTTGAGGACTGTGTCTGTCTGACTCTGGTCCAGGTCTCCACTGGCTCCGTCTGCGGAGGGGCAGTGAAGGGTTAAAGGCCGAGCCTCCTGGTGTCCCGTTTCACCATTTTTTGGAGATGACGACTTGAAACAGATGGAGGAGTTGGGAGCTTCACAACAACAAAGGAAACAGCACAATATTCCAACAGTATTCCCACATTGTGACAGAGCTTCCTGTGTGGTTCCTCTGAGGTTCTGCTGGTTCTTCAGTCTGAAGCTTTTTCTCAGCTGAAAGCCTGCACCATTTAGGATGCTGTATTTTATTTGGAGTATTTCCTTTAACAGTGGGAGGCGGGGGGGGGGGGGCTTAATAAGTAAATATTTAGTTTGAGTAAATGTTATTGAATTATTTCAGCAAATAATTCAGAATATGGACATAGTTAGAAATCAACATTTAATGTTAAATATTATTCTTGGACTGAGAGGCAACAATGGACATTGAAAAGATGAAATAATGGACGTTTTATTGAAAACAGCATTTAAAATGATCAGTAATACAGAGCCATCATTTTTAATAGTTGATGCCACAAATATGTCATTATTTTGCTAAAGGAGAAAAAAAATGTTTAATAAATAATCGTTCAGTGCTCGCTGTTTCCTGTGTTTGTCTCGTTGTTTATTAAATGATACTAGCTGTAAAAACAGGTCTCGGGCTCCGGGGTTCTGGTACTGACCCTTGTCAGTCCATTGGTGGGTTTAAATACACGTCACCAAAGCCTGATAAATGAAACATCGGAGATGATTTACAGGAGTTATAAACACGGCGATGACGTCAGCAGAGAACTAAAACTTTATTTGAAACTTTATTTAAACACGCCGTGCTGCAGTTCCGGCTCCGGCCGCCAGCCGCCGCTGTTTCCTCCGTCCGGATTGACGGATCGGCCGAACTACCATGTTGGAAAAATCTTTCAAACTGTTTTTTTTCTGCTGGTCCGGGTCTCTGTGCGGGTCCGGGTCTCCGTTCAGGTCCGGCTCCGGCTCATCCGGGACCGAGTGACGCACACTCCGTGGGTACCGAGGCCGGACGGAGCCGGACCGGGCCGGACCGGGTCGGGCGATTTTGCTTGTCCAGAGCTCGGACCAAGTTAGCTAACAGCTAAGCCCAGAGTGGCGTCAGCTGACCGGGGGAAGTTTCCCGGACGGCGGGAGTTTTCTGCGCGCCGACACCGAACTTTGTGTGGACTTTTTGGCGGGAGTAGTGTTTTAAGTCGCAGCCGTTAAATTCGGGTTCGAGTCCGTAACGCGGGTGACGCGCAGCCCGGATCTTTAATGTGGGTCAGACCCGCAGACTCTGCGGGATAAGGTCTGCTCCGGGGGGGATGCGGTAAAGTCCGGGTGCAGTCCGGGTCCAGTCCGCTGACGGGGCGACTCTGGGTCTGCTGGTCCTGAGGCCTGCGGGTCGGGCTTCCACCGGGCTCGAGTAGAGCTCAACGCCGCCGTCGGGCGCTCGGAGTCCGGACGCTGCTGCCGCCGCCGCCGGCCTGCGGAACGGGGGATGGAACGGATGGAGGTGGACCAGTGCGCAGGCGCGGCTGGGGGGGCGGGGGGCGGGGCCCTGCGCAGGTCGAACAGCGCCCCCATGATTACCAGCGTCAGGTGAGGGAACTACACCCGAACCCTTCAGCCGTCCTTCAGGTCCGGAACAGAAACCGGATCAGACCAAAGGACTGCTCTGATTGTTTCTGTTGTTGTTTTTGTGAGAGTATGAAACTTTTATTTCTGATTGTAGTCTGAACATTTGACATTTATTGGTCAGATAAAACTTGAGATTTGAAGATATTTAAATTAGCAGCCATCTGTCAAAATGAATCAGCTGATTGGACATAAAGAAGTTCTGGTTCTGACCAAACTGGAGCTCCAGCCGTCATTCGGTTTATCAGACGTTTTAGGGACGAAAGCTTCACATGTCCTCTCTTTGTCCCCTGTCTCTCTCAGTGACGGGATGACCGTCTTCAGTCCCGTGTCCTCGGCTCGGTACAGGCGCAGCAGCGTGTCCATCAACCCCAGCTGTCCTTCACAGGTTAGTGGCCCCTGACCTTCAGCCTCCTTTAGCTTCTAGTTTTGATTTGGTTTGCCATTCATCAGCCATTTGTTTTTCTTCTCGTCTCCCAGCTCGTCCCTTTGTCTCCGTTCTCTCTGACTGGAGACCACAAGAGACAGGTGAGGACAGAATTCAGACCACAGTGTGTTTGTCCTGATGTCCAAACAAGCTCAGCGGACGCTCACAGACCCCTTTAGTGGTTTTAAGAGCGCAGAGTAATTGATGTTTTTCATCAGGTCTGTCCATCAGCCAATCAGAAGAGATAATTTGAGCTACTCTGATTGGCTGACTGTTTTCAGAGAAATCCAATGAAAACAGAATTCAGGTAAAAATTTCAGAGAAATGGTGGATCCAAGTGGGTGGTGCTTTTATTTGTTGTGACATCAGAAAGTCCAAGAAGTCCTGATGACTGCTTTAAGTTCTCAGATGTCCAGCTGATTTAAGGGGTGGGGCAGAATGGTGACGGGGAAGTAAAGGGGTGGAGCTTAACATCAGGATATAAAGTCCTGGAGAGTCCAGTTCTTCAGAGCTGACCTGATAACAGCTGTGTGTTTGTGCACTTCAGGAGGAGAACATGGAGATGACACTCAGAGGAAGTCTGCAGAGACTCAGGTACAACACCAAAACAACAACTACACAGCACCAACAACAGCAGCACAACAGTGACCCAGCTCCCAGGTCTAACCTGTCTCCTGTCTCTCGCAGTGGTTCCAGTCTGGTTCCAGTTCCTCCGGTGGCTCAGTGGACCGATCAGACCTCAGTGGTGAGTCTTTGTTGTCAGACCAGTCAAAGTAAGAAAACCATCAAAAGGACCTTTATGAGCTACCATAGTTTTACAGATCAGATCAGACCCCCTCCCCCATAAGGGGACATTTTCCCATAGACTTCAACACTACAATTCCTGTTTTCCACCTTTTTCTTCTTCAGTGGTTTCAGTCACAGGACAGCGGCGTCACACCTAACTCCTCCCCCAGTCCCACCAGGAGGTTCAGGTACCGATGAAAACCTGCTCTGGGTTTTATTCTGGATCAGCTGATGGTTCCTGATAAACATGTTTGTTTTTCCTGCAGACCGGCAGTAAGATGGCCGCCGCTAACGCCGCTGAAGAGGAAAGGTGAGAGAGAGAGAGAGAGAGTGTGTGTGTGTTTTCTTTGTTTGAACAGATGGAATAACTTTTCCTCATTCAGGGGGGGCAGAGTCTGACGGACCTCCAAAGAAGCTCTTTGTTGCCGGGGTAACAGACCCCGCCCACCGCAGTAGCTACACAGTCAGGTGAGATCAGCTGACACACACAGTCCAGTTAGTGTCCAAACCTCAGACTGTGGATCCTGATGGGATTCTGTCCCCTCAGTGTCTCTCCGTCGGCGGCGGACTCTCCACCGACAGGAGGCGTCAGTCCTCAGTCCCTGTCTCCGCCCCCCTCCTTCACCCCCTTCAGCTCCCAGCAGCACCCTGGGCACTAAACCTGAGCTCATCCAGACCTGGACCCTGTCGCTGTGGGTGCAGAAGGCCCACCAGCACCTCCAGAGACCAGGACCCTGGAGGATCTTGGACCCTGACTGCACCCTGTCTCTGTTCCAGCATCAGGCTCTTCTGGCCCTGTGAGCTCATTGATGGACAGAAGATCTGAATGTTCTGGTCTTCACTGCTCACACCGTTGGACAATCTTCAGTCCTCAGCTTATCCCAGTTCAGTCCATGATCCACATCAGTCCTGAGGTTCACAGCAGAGATGGACAGGAAAGGGTCTCTGTGAACCAGCTCCACATTCAGCTGGAGCCTGAGATGGAGGATCATGTTGGACGCTGAAGGTGACGGGAGATCCAGAGGACCAGCTGGTCTTGGGTCTTCATGATCCTCTCTGATCTTCAGAAGTCCATGAGTCGGTGATCTGGTCTACTCTGCGGCTTCGTTGGAGTCTGTGAACTGAATGAGGAAAGTCCTCAGATGGAACAGACCGGGTCCTGGAGCCAAAGTCCTGGTCCAGGTCAGTGAGCTTCATCACCTTCAGAGATTCATCTGAATCTCTTTTGATCCTCAATAGATGACGGTGGTCCTTCTTCAACCAGGTTTCTGTGTCAACCTGTATTTGAAGGACCAGCTGGTTCTGGTCTATGGAGGCTGCTCCAGCTCTTCAGGTTCAGATTTGATGACAAGTCCATGAAGGACCCACCTGTTTCTCAGGAGAACCTGACCCTGAACAGACCCAGACCAGGTTTTTCTGAATCATTAATTGTTGCAGTTGCTGAGTCGGCTGATTGAAGCTTCTGCATCTCCAGAAGAAACTGGGTTCTACAGTCCGTTCAGGTTGGGCCGATGGTTCTGCTGCAGGACCAGAGATCAGTTTGATGACTTGGGTCTTGGACAGAGACCTAATGTTTGTTGAATATGTATCTATATGTGAATATGGAGCCTGCAGGGTTTGATTGTACATATTGAACCTGCAGGAAGTTCTTCAGATCAACTTCCTGTCTGTTCTTCAACCAATCAGCTCGTGTCTTCAGACAAGCATCCACCTGACGATCAAAGGCAATAATTCAGTGAAGAATCATCATCCTGATGAAGATGATGTTTTCATGGCTTCATTCCAAACTCCGTGGATCAAAGTCCTGGTCCGGTTTGTGGTCCAGACTGCTGAGAAGATCTCGTCGCTTTGTCCCTCAAAAATGAGACTGAAGTTAGCATCAGCTGACGACGTGGATTCAATGTAGTGTTGTTTTTTCTTTGCTCCTGGTCCTGGTCCTGGTCCATTTCAACTGCAGTTTTGCTTCCGAACTTTGCACTTGAACAGTTTGTACAGTTTTGTACGTTTGTCATCGTTGTGCCTCGAAGTGTCGTCGTGTTTCAGAGCGACTTTTTTTTTTCTTCCTTCGCCAACAGAAAGTAGTTGTCAGCTGACCTGCTTCCTCTCTGTACAGTCTGTGATCCGCTGATCGTCCACATCTTGTTTTTATTTTCATGACTTTGCACAGTTTCAGTTGGTCTTTAATTTGCCGCCGTCTGAAAACGCCTCGCTGCTTCTTTCTGTTTTTGTTTTTTCAGCTGACTTTTTGAAAGATGCTTTTTATCGGTCAGAAACTGAAGCTTCTTCAGATGGAAAATAATCCCCCAATTTCAGTTTCAGGGTTCTTTAGCATTTTTACTGAAAGTAAAAAAATATGTACGATTGTGCGCATGCTCAGACACACACACAGATAGAAACGAACAGAAAATGTTATTTTATTGTACAAAAGCCAAAGTTGCCAACATTTAAAGTTTTAGCAGCAGATAATTGTTGTTGTTGATTAATGTTGTTGATCTGAGAGTTTAAAGCACAAATCTGTTTTCATGGAAGGTTCAAAACTGCAGACGTTTCAACTAAATGTTTCTTAATGAGTCGTTTTCAGAACGAAGCTGAGAAACACATTCACAGACACACAAACACAAAGTGGAGCTTTAAGTTTGTTCCTTTAGTTTTTGCACACAGATAAAGTCAAAACTTCTGCTTCTACGAATGTTTTTAAACCAAAAACTCTTCATCAAAATGCAAAAAAGTTTTCCAGGAAAACTGTTAGGAGAACGGCGTTTTTCCCTCTTTGGGTTTTAAAGTCACATTTTTCTTTCCATTTAATCTCCAGTTTCATTTGAGTTTTTTTTTATCTCATCTCTCATTTCACTCGTTTTATTCCAGTTGCAATTTAAAGGTCCGCATTTTATGTTACAAGTTCATATCTTAACTTCCCTAGACTTTTATTCTGAAGGATTGATGTCCAAAAAAACATGTATTGACTGATTTTTTTTTATTTTTTTATTTTTTATTTTTTTTGGTGACATCACAAAGTTCCAGATGTCCTCACTGAATGGACCTTTGAATCTTTTCACCGTGGGGACCGTTAAGTCCCCGTAGGAACCAGTTCTGGTTTGGAAAGTGTTTGCGGATCGTTCCTCAGCTCATATTTCAAATAAAATCAGGAAGATCAATCAAACTTCCTCTGACATCACAGGTTTGAAAAAAGCCTCCAATCAAGCTGGAAGTGTTTTTGTTTTGTAAATGGAGGATTTAGCACCGACTTCCTGTGAAGTCTTGTTTTATTTTTCACAAGAAAAGTTTGTTTCATGAAATTTGACAGTTTTGTGACGTAAAAGATAAAATGAAGTTTCTTGGAAAATCAAATCATTTGGAAAAAAGCAGTTAAACAGGAAGTTTGAGTCCCTTCGTCCCGTTTAGCGTCTGTTGAGGCGACAGGTTGTTGATGCTCCTTCCTCTTCCTGACATTTATAACGAGTCGGTGTTTGTTCAGTGTTAAAGAAACGTTTCACTCTGGCAGAAAATTCAATATAATCCTGAGACCAAACAAAGAGGTCAGAAGATCTCACGGAATGTTTTTAAAAACATTTTATTTTGAGAGTTTAATGTCACAAACTCAACCGACAGAATATTAGTTTACTTGTAGCTTTGTGATTGTCATTTGACTTGAATCAAGTCAGTCAGCAGAACACCGATGATCGATTGATGAATAACAGCTGCTGTAAGATGCCAGAGTTTGTTTTTGGGTTCTGGACACTGATCGGACAAAAAACTCCAAAATACGATTAAAGCAGATTACTTTATAACAAAATGAATGAATGAATTTCACAAACTGTCCGAACCAAGAATCGTCCAGCGGTTTCTCCGTTACCAGTCTTTATGCTAAGCTAATGGCTAATTAATAAATGAGGACACTGCCAGAGTGACACGTGACTTTGAAAAGGGCTGCTGGAGTTTTTATGTAGACAATAAAGGGAAAAAAGCACATCTATAAAATCATTCACACAAGTATTTTCAAAATGTAAATATTTTGGACAAATTTCTCCTAAGAAAGTCAAATGAGATGTATTTTTATTCAACTGAAAAAATAAGTATTCAAGTGTTCATTCCCTCCTGATGATCTCATGGCTGTAAAAATGACGCAGAACGACTCGATTTAGTTTTTAGTCAAAACAATTCATGTAAACATTCTGAATATATATTATATTGTATATGAAAATATCAATAAAATGAAATCTATACCAAAACAGGAAATGTGTTGTTTTTCAATAGTTTACTAAACATCTCTGAAGATGACATTTACATTTTTTTCTCAAATGTAGAAACACTTTCTGATAAATAACTGCAGAGTTTCTGTTTAATGATAAAGATTTCCTGTGACCATCAAATTAAAAGTCTTATCTGAATTGAAACTGGAACAAAACAAAAAAATTCAACTGTCAGTTTTTAAAGTTTTTACTGAACATGATTAAAAGTTGTTTTCACTCGTTTTCCTTCATGAATCAGTTTGATGAGCAAGAGTCAAACTAATGTGATGTCATTAACAACAGCAGGAAGTCGGGGAAAAGACTGATCTTTCAAAGTTAGAGTCCTCCAAAATGAAAGGTCATGATTAGGTGGGCGGGGCTTGCAGCTCTGAACGTCACTGATGGGGTTTTCTGTCTAATGAATAAACAGTGAAGTTGAAGATGTGATCTGATGTGAACTTAAAATCTTCATGATGAAAAAAAAGTTTACTTTTTGTCCTTTTAAAAACTGAAATAAAAACTTCAGCTGCTTACTAAAGAATGAATAGATGAACTTTTAAACTCAAGTGTGTTTTTTTTTTTTTTTTGAGGAAAAAAAAAACCATTGGGTGGAGAAACAGGAAGGACAAGTGAGAGTCAGCATGATGTCTTCTCTCTGAGGTCAAAGGTCAACGGGAGAGGAGGGGCAGGTCACTGGAGTTCATGATGAGGCTGGAGTCCAGGTTGAGACTTTCTGAGGAGACACAGGTTCAGGTGAGCTTTGACCACGCCCCCTTAGGTAAAGAGACGAACTGACGACCAGCACTGACCTTGGTCAAAGTTGAGTTTCTTGCTGGAGGAGCCGTCGCCGAGTCCTTCGATGTCAACCAGGTCGCTGTTCACGTCCGAGTCATTCAGGGCGCTGAGCGTCACGTCTGCAGGGAGAGGAAGAGGAATATGAAAAGGAAGAGCAGCGCACCGCTGTTTAAATCTGAATGGACAGAATGACTTCCTGAAATTTCTCACCTGCTGTCTTCTGCTTTTTGATGGGTGGAGCCAGGGAGGGACTGCTCTGCATACCCGTCGCCACAACGACCTGTGAGGTTGGCACAGTGATCATAGCGGGAGCAGAGGGAGCAGGGGCAGGCGTCATGGCAACAGTGGACTTCTTGACCGTCTTCTTCGGGGACTCAGAGGAAATGGGCACTCGGCTGTCCTCATACAACTTCCTCTTTACTGTGCTCTTTATCTGCGCTCTGCAGGAGGAGGAGAAGAAGAAACAAGAACAGGAGGAGGAAATTAGTTTTTTCTTTTCTTCTGTGTTTTCATTTCAACATGGACGCTCATTCTAAAAACCTTGATGACATCATGAACAGGTGAACTCACACTGTTCGCTCTTTGATCACTGAGCTGATGTTGTTCAGGTCGTCTCCAAAACGACGCACAGCGAGACGAAGCATTTCAATCTCCGTCTCCGTCCACTTGGCCCTGAGAGAGACAGACAGAGAGGGGAGGAGCTTAGACCGGAACTTGGTGCTGTTACACATGGAGGTAAAAGTTTTAGTCTCTCTCTCTCTCTGTCTGTCTGTCTCTCTCTCTCAGTGTCTGTCTCTCTCTCTCTCTCTCTCTCTCAGTGTCTGTCTGTCTGTCTGTCTGTCTCAGTGTCTCACCCTGCAGGACTGGAGTCAGACACCGGGTGTAGCTGCATGGTCAGTTCCCCCAGTTTGGTGAAGGCGGCTCCGGCTGCAGAGAAAATCTCTCCCACCTGCAGAGGTCATGGGACGTGACATCACAAGTCAGCGGCTTGTTTTCAAACTAATTTAGTTTATGACAGATATGAAACAGACAGAATGATTCTGTAGGAAGATAAAAAAAAAAAGATTCTGATGATCAGGATGTTCATTTCAAGTCTGACGATGAAGATTTGTTTGTTGTGTCACATCTGTTGATGTTGGACCAACAACTGAAGCTGTGTGTTTCAGTCAGAAAAACGTCTTAAATGTCCCATCAGTGAACAGACTCTGACGTCACTCAGGTAAAAACTCACCTTAGCGGATGCTGACGTCATTTCTGTGAAGGAGCTGATGCCTCTTTTGCGGAATTTGTTCTTTAATCAAAACACGGATGCGGCTAGCTGCTAATGTTAGCTCCGTGACTGTTGCAGCTAGCTGCTAATGTTAGCTCCGTGGAGGTTACAGCTAGCTGCTAATGCTAGCGAAGTTCCATGGAAAACTCAGCGGCCTGTGGTCAAACGGCCGTCCGGCCGGTTCCGTCCGATTGACCGTAAAATGGAGGAAGTTCCGACGTTCGCAGAAAAACAACAAAAATCCAAACAAAAGAAAAGCGCAAAGTACGACGGGAAGGGAGCGCGAGTTTGGGAAAGCGAAGACGATTGGGTGGTTCAGCGGAAAAGGCGTGGCTCGTCGGATTGTTCGTTTTCATTGGTCACTTGCCGACGGCTGTCGATATTTCCCGAGTGGAGCCGAGTGACGACGATCAGCTGACCGGGACGACCGTCTGTCCTTCGGCTTCGACGTTCCTCCGTTTGTACCGAATAAATCCTTCTCCGGTGGACCAACCCGGTCCGGACCAGACCGACATGCCGTCACTGCTGTTCTGCGGGCCGAAGATGGCCGCCTGCGGGATCGTGATCAGCATCTGGGGGGTCATCATGCTGGTGAGAAACACGGTCCTCTGGGTCCGACTATTTCCTGGAATGAACCTTTTTTAAGCGTGTGTAATGTTCAGAACCGTTTGAGGGACACTGGATGTTTCAGGTTTTAGTCGGAGTCCGTGAGATCGAACCAATATGAACTCCTGCTCCAAACAAAGGCCGATATTTTTTGGTTATGACAGAACTCATCGTTGGACCGAGGGTTATCCATTATTTACTCATTTAGGGAGCTCGGATTGAACTGTTGTAGTTAACAGTGGACCTTTCCAGTCCGATGAGGGGTTTTATTCTGTGCTGATGTGAAGCTGAAAACGTTTCCTCGTCTCTCAGGGGTCATGTGACTGCTGTCATGTGATGTTTCAGAGCAATGAACCACAGCAGCTTCCTTTTACTGTCATCAGTCAGATGTGGTCTGACCTGGTCTTGTGGTTTCAGGCCATGCTGGGGATCTTCTTCAGTGCAAAGTCGGCCGTGCTGATTGAGGACGTCCCGTTCACTGAGGACGACATTCGGAACGAGTGAGTTTTAAATATTTGTCTGCCAAACTGTCTGAGCTGATGAAGGAACTAGTCCATCCATCTGTCTTCACTGCTTATCTGAGGTCAGGTCACTTCAGCAAAGAGCCCCAGACTTTCCTTTTACCTGGCCACATCGACCAGCTCTGACTGGGCGATCCCGAGGCGTTCCCAGGCCAGAGTGGAGATAATCTCTCCTGAATGAATTGGTCGATCAGCAGAAAAGAAATCCTAGTCTCGACTTTGATCATCAGATAAAAAAACTAAACAAAATGAGACATTATGGGGCATTAACCCCAACCCTTTTTTAAAAGGTCTACATTGTCTAAAACGTTAAAAACGTAAAAACAAAATAATGGACAGATTCACTGACAACAGTTAAAGCTGATCAGTTTCATTTCAGCCTGATGTGGATGGATTCATCATCATTGCACAGTGAATCCTGGGAAAGCTTGAGGCAGGACACAAAGTCTGGATCCGATGTGGTTCTGGCCTGTATGTGCTGAATGGTTTCTTCTTCTCTGCTGCAGTAAGAATCCTCCTCAGAACATCTACAGTCTGTACAACCAAGTCGGCATCAACTGCTTCATCGCCGCCGGCATCTACGTGGCGGTTGGTGCCATCTCGCTCTGTCAGGTCCGGCTCAACAAGCGTCAGGAGTACATGGTGACATAAAGAGCTGCGCTGAGGACCCAGGCCTAACCCCTGACCTCTGACCTTTGACCCCGGACCGCCTGATATCAGCAGCCGGAGGACTTCTGAAATGGAGGTTCAGACTTCTGAGTTATTTATTTTCAGATGAAAACTTTCCATGTGTTTGTTGTGTTGTTTGACATGTCAGATCATTCCTTTGGCCGCTGCTCCTGCATGTCCAATAAAACCTGAGCTGGTTTAAAATGTGGAGTCCTTTTTTTATCAGTTTGGTATTTCTGGCTCAGATCTTTATTTTGAAGGAGTGCGGCCGACCTGCTGAAATAAATGTGTTGTTATTAAAGTCACTCTGGCTCAAACTGAAAGTGTTGCTGTTATAAAACAAAGATGGTGGATGATCGTTTGCAATAAAGTATGTGATTGTTAAACTGGAAGATTGTGCTTGTTGTAATTTCGAACCTTTGATAAAATGAGAAAAGAGCTGAATTGTTTCCCACTGAGGTTTTGGTCCGGCCTTAGAAACGTTCACAGATGTTCCAAAACGGAGCTTCCTCGTCCTGTACAGACCTGCTCTGAGCTGACTCCAGATCAGAAGGAGGGATGGGGGGGTGTACTTCATATTCACGTTTCTTCTTCTAATGTCCTCATATCCAGACTCATCTGATTCTGTCTGATCAGTTCAGACTCTGTTCTCTGGAATCAGAAAACAAGAACTGAATTTTTCCTGATTTTCTTGATAGAAACTGAAGGATTCTGGGATATGGTCTGTTTTTGTTTTGCTGCTGTCTGATGGGAACTCCACAGCAGAAGGGGGCGCTGAAACTCCAGTCAGATGGCTAAACCAACTTCCGGAACAAACATTACGTCATGCTGAACCTGCAGTTTGAAGAAACCCGCCAAAAGCAGACGCCGCGGAGCTGTGAGGGAAAACTCAGAGAGCACGGATTGGTTTATTTATTGTGATAGTTCTGA
This sequence comes from Echeneis naucrates, assembly GCF_900963305.1. Lineage (NCBI taxonomy): Eukaryota > Metazoa > Chordata > Actinopteri > Carangiformes > Echeneidae > Echeneis > Echeneis naucrates. The sequence continues at coordinate 374,754 of NC_042524.1, read as the reverse complement.
TGATCATTTCAGCCTGTTGGTAAACTTAAACCAGCTGAGACACCAACACTTTGTTCATTTGCTTACTTCTTGTCACATTTTTAGTTCAAAAGGTTGTTTTCAGGTCCAGGTCTGAACCGGACTCGGTACTCGGGCATTTGCTGGTATCACTTCTGTCTTGTCTCTGGTGGTCAGAGATGTCGGAGGACATTTCAGAAAAAGAATGGCGGAAGAATCTCAACAACGTGCTGAAGAACTTGGACATGTCCCAGTACACAGAGACACTGGAACATCTGGATAGAATCCCTAAAAGTGTGAAAGACAAAAAGTCCAGAGAGGAGATGCCCAAAACAATCATTGAGTACTATGGATTGGAAGGCTCTATCCTTGAAATTGAACGTATAATGGATCTGATTCCAAGGAGGGATTCTGACGTGCAGGACCTGCTGTGTCCCTTTGTGGACAAATTGAAGAAGAAACAAGAGGCAAAGAAGAAGACAGGTGAGTTCACTCAGATGGAGGAGTGTTTTAGAAAACCTGAAATTCATCCATGAAAAAAAAGGAGGATTTTTTTTTTGTACATCAGACGCCTTGTTAAATCACTGATTGTTCTGTGTATTGATCTGGTCCTCCATCCATCTTCTACCACTGTTCCATCTGTACCATCTGTTTCTGGGTCACGGGGGGTTCTGGAGCCAAGCCCAGCTCACCCTGGACAGGTCTGCAGTCCATCACAGAGACAGACAGACCTACGGACAGTTTAGAGTCACCAATGAATCCAAACAGGACCTCCTTGTAGGGGGCCGACAATATCATCACATCTCTGTTCAAACAGGAAATCAGCTTCTGATGATGCTCACTTCCTATATATATATATATATATATATATATATATATATATATATATATATATATTTTTTTTTTTTTTTTTTTTTTTTTTTATGTCATTTTCAGGGTCAAAGAGGAAACATGGAAGTGAGTCAGAGAAGAGGAGAGAACCTGAACCTGGTAGGAAACAGGCTGGAAGCAGAAATATAGAAATAACAGGAAACATCTAACGGCTGAACACAACTTATTTCTAAATCTGATCATTTGTCCAGAAATAAATACATGTGACAGAAAAGTTAATGGGAAATAAAGGAAAATAAAAAAGCAGCATTAGTAAAAACTGATAAATGCCAACTAATTCAGTGTGAAGAAAATAAATCAAGTTAATAAACCTGCAGATTCAGTTCCAGACCAGGAGACAAAACAGGTCTCACTTTTACATTTCACTTTCAGGGTTCAAGTACAAGAAGAACAGGATCATCAGTGATTCAGACTCGTCTGATGAGGATGATGAACCTGAAGCTGGTAGGTCAACCCAGAGATCGTCACATTTCGGTGACACTGAGCTGAATCAAAGCGCCTGCTGCAGAAGTTAGTTTTACAGTGACTGATGTTTCTTCTTTTAAAGATCGACCACAGAGCTACAAACAGAAGGTAGGAGACCTGCAGGTTAAAAATGGACACCACAGTCTGACAAACGTTAACGGTTGGACAGAATCTTTGTTCTTCATAAAACCTTGATTTTTTACGAGAACTGCGTCCTGCGGTGGAAATAAGCTGTTCATCTGTTTTATGAAATTAGCTGCTAACCAGCTAGCCTGATGGCACATCACTGTACTGTCCTAACCTGTTCATGGTTCATACAAAGATGGCTGACATTTGAAGACTTTGGACAGCTGCTAATGCTAATGCTAATGTTTGGTACTGGATATAATTTATCTTTCTTCCACCAGGAGACAAATATTCCATCTTGGGTGAGTCGATTTCATCAAGTTTGTAATGTATCACTTGACTACATTTGATTTTGTCAGTTGCAGACATGTTTCAGAGGAGATGTTTTTGCTCTATTTATGTCCAGAGAAAATCCATCCGTGATCTGAAGGAAAGTGGCCACCTTGAACAAAAAGCTGTAGCTGGAAAAGTTGTGAAGAAATCTGATCTGCGCAGATACGAAACCAAACAGACAGAGAAGTTCTTCTTCTACCTGGGATTAGCTGATGAGACAGGCAGCATTAAAGTGATGGTTTATGGAAGTGAGCGCTATCAGACCATCATGGAGAACCATTTCTACATGTTCACAAATGTACTATTGAAGGATGGTGACGTAATCAAAGTAACCAGACAGAGCGAAGTATCTGAGGTGCCTGCCATTGATGTTCCAGAGCAGCAGCAGGTCGATGCTCAGGTGCTCATCTGTCATCAGAGTCCACTCCTCTCCATCTCAAAGGTCAAAAGTTTAATGGAGAGGACGTTGGTCAGCGTTGAAGGAGCCATCAAAGAGGTGAGTTTGTGTTTAGAGAAGGTTCAACTGTCTTAAGATCCAGCAGACTGTTCTGTGTGGGTTCCTTCCAGGACTCCATAGACCTGCAGGTTGAGGTTGACCGCCCCCCCTCACCTGATGTCAGCAGGGAATGGCCAATGACCAAGAAGACCAAAATTACAACTTTAATGATCTCCTGTTGTCTGTTTGCTCAGATTGGTTGTGTTGAACAAGTCAAAGTGAAAAACAAAGGGTTGAAGAAAAAGAAGCAAGACTTCCAGCTCGCAGAGGACGAGGACTTCATCAGGATCAGCCTCTGGGGAAACCACATCCAGCAGCTCAGGGGAATATCCGATGGAGATGTCATCAAGGTTCTCAACGTGAACATCAATCGTTACTTTGACTCGGTGTCACTGAACTCTACTGACCACACCAGAATTATCAAGGTACTTTTCATTCACTGTAACAAAGCTGTCGCGATCAAAGGTCACAGTCATTCAATCTGTTGGTGGGGGAGGTGAGACCTTTATGGTGTGTCAAAAGAGGCTGAGTGGAGCTTTCTCAGTTATTGTGAAAAAGAAGGTTAGACCAAGAAGAGATGAAGTCCTTCAGCATCTCCTGAAGCTTCACTCTGTCCATCCTTTTTTTCAGAGTGAACAAGCTCCAGCCAGGAATGTGAACATGAAGATAATCGGAATCACAACTGCCAACAAGACAGAGACTCACCTGAAGGCAGAGATCATGGGCAAAGTGGAAACATTTGTGGTGACGTCTACACTGCTGGCGAAGGCGTTTGGTGTAAAACTGCAGGGCAACTTTAAAGACAGACTGATTAGAATCATGCCTCTTTCAGCAGCTGCAGAAATAAGAGGGAGCAAAATCAATAAGATTACAGCAGCAAAGGCTGAAATGTAAGCGACAGATGCAGTTTTTAAGTCGTCTTTAAATGACCAAGGTTGGTGTTAACGCAAGCAGTTCTGCTGTCCTGATTCCACAATATTTACCATTTCTCTTAAAACTTCATTGATTTCATTTTGTCTGTGTCAAACGTCTACTGCATGTCTTGTTTCTCTGTCAAATTATAATCAAGATAGTAAAAATGTAAATTCTGAGTGTTATCTGGAGTCAAGAGAAGCCAATAAATGGGATCTGATTTCTGGCTCGTGATTAAACTTTTTTTAGCCAGTGGCTGCAGTTCATCGATTTGATTCTTAAAATGTTTATCACACATTAACTACAATAAAGAGAAAGACTCATCAATAAAAGTGGAGACAATTGATCAAGATGAAATACCTTCAGCAGGACAGATGAGGAGGCTGAACCTTCCTCGCATGAATCATCCGATCTTTGACCTTCTGATTTCAGCTCCACTGTCTGTCTTCATCACAATGTTCTAACGCCTGAGCTCCAACAGTAAAGAACTAATATCTTTATTTCTACTTTATTAAAAAATATTAACAAAATTATTAGTTAACACGCACATGCACACGCACACACACACACACAGTTTAACAGGAGAAATAACAGATCGTATGGAAACAAAAACAAAAAAATAAATCTGATCATTGATCAACAGACTTTGCAGCTAATGAACGAAGAGTTAAAGGTGGAGGATAAAAATGTCCCGATATTCTCTCCGTGGTTTTCAAAAATATACAATTTCTTTATAATTAGAGAGAAATTCTGTTTTGGAAGGAAACACACACTTTGTAGTTGTTTACCTCCAATAACACACTTTCATTTGAGATTCAATAAACAGAAAAACAAGAAATCTACAAAAATAGACCATTCAGCATTTTCCACTGAGTTTTCCTCTGAGCCTTTGTGCACGCTGACGTTGCTGCTCCACCATTTTAACAGAACGTCTTTATTCGCATATTGACAGATGAACTGACGCTAAGCTAACGGCTAACAAGCTCTCAGCTGCTCCACGGGCATCGAAAAAAAGCTGAAAATGTTTTTCTTTAGAAGCACACACATCTGACACTGATGAAGCTCAGACGACTTTCAGGTTCATGACTCAGATAAAGTTTTTTTGCTCATTTTCAGAAAACTTGACTGATGAATTTACGAGTCTCTGTCCTCATTGCCCGACAATGAGCTGTCTCAGGTACGACTGTGTGAGGCCCCTCAGCTCCTCTAGTGTGTAGTCCTCAGGCATGGGCAGTCTGGTGATGTGCGGCGCCAGCTGGGCAAGCGGGATACTGAGGGAATTGGAGGAGGCATCACCATGCTGCAGGCTCAGCACTACACGAAGGATGTTCGCCACACGCTTTGCCATTTCTGGATGGATGGAGGGACGAGAGGCGGGGCTTGGTTAAGTCTGAGCAGCAGTTTGAAGTTGTGGACACATCTGCAGGTTCTCAGCCTAACCAAACCACTTCAATTGACCTGAGGCAGAGGAGGAATGGTGGTGATGTTCTTACCTGATTGGGCGAGGCGGTCTCTGGCGGTGCTGCAGGGCAGAAGCTCAACTCTGCTGCAGAGAGACGTGACATCAGTGTAGAGATGCTCCAGCTGGTAGCCGGCGTTGTCCATCTGTCAGTGAAGACAGAGACAAACGGTCTGACTGCAGGTTCAGGCTGATTCTACACACATGAAGATCCCTGAAAGACATCGTGTGTACCTGCTGGATGTCCTGCAGAGTCTTTATGACCCTGATGTAGTCCAGGTAAACCCTCCCTGCTGTGTCCCAGTCCTGGATGGTGGTGCTGTGTTCAGGGACCGCCAACCCATCCAGGAACTCCAGCAGGTAGTCATGATTGTCATTGATGATGCAATCTGAAGGAGAAATAACAAACATCAAGTCTCAACCTGCCAAGTCTATCTGGGACTGAATGAAGACCAACAGTTCAGGAAACAGGACCTACCTGAGGCCAGGTATTGGATCAGCAGCCGGTGACACTGGCTCCAGTATCCAGCTCGGTACAGGTGCAGGGCCTCTCGGTGTCGGTCTCCTTCCCGGCGGGCTCGGGTGGCTTTGGCCTCGTGGATCCACTGCTCTGGGATCAGGAGCCTCTCGATCAGGAAGCGCTCTCTCTGGGCCGACTCATCCGTCTCCTGCAGGGGGCAGTGCAGGGTCAACACCTCCCTCACTGCTCGCTCCCGCTGACTGAGGACACACAGGACATTCATCACCTTTTTCTGACAGCAAGCTGCAGGTGGAAGTGACATTTAAGCTCGAGTCGTGTTGCGCGCCTGACTGAAGAAATGGTGGACGTACATGTGGTCGGGGATGTGCAGCAGGATAAACACAGCCATGTGCCAGAGGCCGGCACTCTCCAGCTGGGCGGCATAGCTGGCATGGAGAAGTCCCTGCCGCGAGGCACTCAGGTGGCTGTAATGCAGCCCCTGCAGGACACCCCACAGGTGCCAGCTCAGACGGTAGTCCAGCCGCTCCCAGGTGACGGTCAGAGGGTCCAACAGCTGCTGCAGGCTGTAGTGTCTGCAGGACGACAGTCCAACACAACAATGACAAAAAGCTGGAGGTGATCCGAGCAGAGAGCCGAGGAGTGGTTGCTTTACCTGTCACTGTACAGTTTGAGGAGATGGAAGCACAGATCGTGCAGCGGCCGTTTAGACTCCTCTTCGTCTTCCTCCTCCGGCTGCCCCGCCTCCAGGTACGGCGGTAAGGGGGCACAGGCGTACTTTCCCCCCTCACATGTGCCCTGCAGGATGGAAGTGCGTGACAGGAGGATTTCACCGATGTTCATGTGCTTAATTTATGAAAAACACCAGAACAAGTTTGTATAAATAAAGACAGGAAGTGAAAAGCAGAAACTGACCTGAAAAGCAGCTTCATATTTGGTGAGGGCGTCGGCCACGGAGGCGGTTGGAGGCAACATGAACCAGAGGTGGACGGCGACGCAGCGTTTCCAGTCCAGATTAGAGAAGACGTTGACCTCAGAGTCAGAAGACTGCCACACCTGAAGGGACGGACAGGAGTCAAACTACAGATCCGTTACATCTGAAATCCAATTTATTTTTCTATTTTTACTCATTTTAAATAGTTTGAAGTTCTGACAACTTTATTAATGAAGAGTCAAATTATATTTTAGTGTAAAGTCTAACTTTCAGTAACTGATCACTCCTCTCTAACACCAACAAACCAAACAGTTCATACAGGTTTCCCAGCGAGCAGCGCAAAGATGCGCAGTCGTTCCTCCGGCAGGTAGCAGTCAGTCTGCATCCGGTTCCAGTCGGCAAGCTGAAGGGCCAGCAGGTCTCGGCAGTACTGCGAGCCCAAGGCCTGCGACAGCAGCAGGGACAGACGGTGGTCTCCTGAGGGACAAACAGCTGGATGTTAGCTGATGAACGTCACTGCCTGCTCGGCGTTCGTGGAAAAGAGATATGGAACAGATATGGTAGTCTGCTGTTTCCTTCTCACCTTCCTTCTGTGCGAGGCGACACGCCTCACTGATGCGGTTTCCTGTCAGGTAACTGAAAATGGCCTCTGTGTGGCGACCCTTTCCTGCCGCCGCCACCTCCTCCTCCACCCTGCAGGTGGCACCATGGGACAACCACACTGAGAAGGTTCGCCTTCTCTCCAGTTGCTGCTGATAGTCACTGGGAGTCTCCATGACTGGCTCCTGGTCTGCAGGGCCCAAGTGACCCCAAAGGGCCTCACACAGGGTCCAGACCTCAGACCAGGATCCCAGGAGGGCTGGATAGGGAGCAGAGAAATAAATCTGACGACAAAAATTTGATCCTTGTCCCTCATGACATGAGAACCAACACACACCAGCACAGTCTCTTGTGCATGTCGTCACTTACGATCTGTGCCACCCTGTTTGCCGTTGAGCTCAGTGATCCATTTGGCATATTTGTGTAGCGCTGCTACACCAATCTGCGGTTGGACTAGAGGGCAGGTGGAGTCATCAGTGGTGCTGATGGTGCTGTGCTCCAGGCAGATGTCAAGGGGGCGCTGCAGGACCACCTGGAGATCTTCTTCCTCCTCACTCGTCTTCACTGCTGGAGACTCCAGACAAACCAGCTGTTCCAACACCACCTTATAAGGGCTTTCAACAAGCCTGAGACCAGAGCAGAGTTAGAGGGTCTGAATGACAGGGACCACCTGGGTGTGTGTATGTGTGTGGCTGTGTCTTACGGTTTGTTCCTGGCAGGTTTGGGCAGGAAGCTGAAGTGAGTCTTGTTCAGTTCTCGGAGATCAAGTTGTTTGGAGGGAATCCAACTCAGCCTTTGGCCACAGTGAGCCAACGTCCACCCAGGACCCCACCCGACCCGGAAGGATCGACCCACAAACAGCCCGGCATCCATCAACAAACCGCCCTGAGAACCAACACAACTGAATTAAATCTGAGCAACTGGCTGATTTCAGGGTCGATGCAACAATTCTGTAAAGCAGAACAACCAAAGAAAAGTTCCTCTCATGTGTTTGGGTTGTTTCTCTCTTTATCTGATCAGGAGTTCTGCTCATTAATGATGAAAAATCAACTCCAAATAACTGATTGTCTTTATTCTGTTGACACAATAAACTCACAAACATACAGGACTAAACCAGAGACTCTCGGATTGGCTGTGACATCACCCACCAGAGCCAACAGGCGCGTCCGACGTAGTGACGTGAAACCTATTGCTCCTTCGTCTCGACTTCCTGTGAATAAAATAACACCAACCTTCCCCAGAGTGACTGACTCTTTAAGGGGGACGGGGCCGCCCAGCCGCCGGGTGCCAACCGTCCTGACCATAGGCTCTTGAGTTCGAGGGGGCAGCAGGAAGGAGGAGGGGCCTGATCCCACCCAGTGCGATGAGCGAGGGGATTCAGCCAACGCTGGAGACGTCCGGGACATGGATGGAGGAAAGGTGGGACGAGGAGAGTCAGAGAGCTGGGAGAGGAGGCCGGAGGTGAAACGGGCCTGAAGAAGACCACCTAGAGGAGAGAGGAAGGTCCTTCATCACACTGAGCTGCGTCTCTCCTTATCTTCTAACATTTACTCTAACTGAACCTGGTCCCCCGTGAACCAGCCCAGAGCAGACAACCGTTTCATACCTGAGGGTCGATTCTGAGCTCCTGGCAGGATGACACGAAGAGACGAGACATCAGTGGACACCTTCATCGCTCCCTGATCCTTAAACATGTCGGCCTCCTCTTCATCCTCTGCAAAAAGAGACGCCTTCATGATCTGCAGACAGAGAAAAGTGTGTTTTATTCTGACGGTTCCTGATGTTCAGATGTACTTCCTGTGGAGAGGGACTCCACCTGGAGGATGTGTGGGTTGATGCCCAGTGTCGACGCTATGTGGCTGGATGCAGAGACGCCATCATGCTCAGACATCAAGCCCCCGTGTTTCACTCCTGTCAGGTCCATGTCCACACCCAGTGAGTCACCATCGTCCTCCCCTCCCAGCATGCTCTCTGTCGGGAAGCCCTGGGTGATATCGGCCATGTCGCTGTCCAACTCCCCCACACCGCTGGGAAGATCAATGACGGTGGACTGGAAACAGACACGAGTCATCAGTGAAACAAAGATCTAAAGTTTTGTGAACTTGGCGAACAGCGTGGTTGTGATGTCACCACTCGTCTCTGCTGGTTTAGTTTTTAAAAATTATCATTAACACAAAGAAAAACTTTTTCCACACAAATGTTGAACCAAAACTTTAACATCTTCATCATTTACTTTATTTCTGTAGATTGCAATCAGAATATCTGAACATCATCCCACACAGGCTGTTTATTTTCATTATGATAAACTAAGATCAGCACACAAGTCCCGAACACAAACAGTTAAAAACTCTTCAACTCTTCACTAGTAAAGAATATTTCAACATCTGTTTTAGAAATCACATCCACTCTTCAAACAGTGTTAGATAAACACTGGTCTCCTTTAATTCCATTCCTTGACATCCAGAGAATATGAGCCACAAATCCACAGCACTGACGGTGCCAGGTTTGATTATATTCATTAATTTTGCAGCTCTACTTTCATGTACTAGCGTAGTTTTTATCTTCATTGTATAATTCTGATAACACTGAGCAACTGAAAGTCACTCTTTTCACCCCAGACTAAACTGGTCTCATCAATATAACTCTGATTTAGTAAATTCTGAATTAACAGATCAACATCTTCTCGTCAGCATTGGCAGTAAAAACACTAAAAGTCTGTTAAAGTTAAAGTTCCCTACAGGCTGTTATCTACAGAGATGCAGCTTTGTAATCCTGCACAGTTTAGCTTTGAGGTGACATCATTAGAGACAGAAGAAAGCAGCTCCATCATATATGACATGCTGCATACTCCTTTAATCATCTCAGGTGTGTCAGTGAGGATGAAGATGAAGCGCATGAGGGGTGTTGATGGGCACAGGCTGCTCTACCTGGGCCTGTGGCGCCACCTGCTGCTGTGAAATTGGAAGTTGCTGCTGCAGCCTGGGGGGAGGAAGTGACACCGTAGTCTTCAGCTTCTTGGGGTCGGCTTTAGATGGGACATCGTCCTCCTCGTCCGAGTCCTGGAGGCCATATTTAGAGAAGTGGGCCACCTGAGAGAGAGCAGGAGAAGTCAGTCACACCTGAGAACTACTGTGACAGTCAGGTCATACCTGAGCTGGCTGACAGCAGAGACATCAGTTATTATTCTGATGTCAGCTCATCGACCCTAAGGAATTTAACATTTCAACAATTTCTGAAAACTTTCTGATTTCTCCAGAGTTAGATATTTTAACCCTTTTATGAGCTGTGCTGTTTCACTGCTGCCCTGATGTGACGACAGGTCACATCAGGTATCAGGCTCTGGGTTTGTGTTTCCTGGCTTTGTGTATCGACAGTGTCTTTGAAACAATGAGTCTATACTGATAGATAAACCAGCTGTGAACCAGCTGAGGCTCTTTGACCTAAAATCTGCAGTGGTGACTGACCTCGAACACCCAGGATCCAGTTTCAGGTCTGTACTCCAGGAAACGAGCTCCCTGTTTGCGTGAGGCTTTCTCCAGCCGACCCTCGTAGTTCATGTCGCTCAGACGCTCTGGGCTCCGGATCTGAGTGCAGGTCGTTTTGTCATTGGGCCACACACCATCTAAGGTCACCTCTGCCCGTCTATGAGCAGAAAGCAGCAGCTCAGACAACAGTGACTAAACATTTTCCCACAACTCACTGACATCACAGGCCCTGGCCATCCTCACCTGTTAAGCCCCTCCCCCTGTGGTGACTTGTTTTTGTCATCCGGGTACACGATGACCTCCTTGCGCCTGAAATGGACGATCTCGTCGAGATTCAGCCCCGTCACGTTTACCTCGCCGGGGAAGAAGATGGAGCCATAGCCTGTGAGGAGCCGATCACAGCAAAGTGATTAGCCAAGCTCAGGGGCTTCGTGTGAACATGTGGTTTCCCTTCTGGGCGGTTCAGATGACATTACCTTTCCTGCCGACAGTGAAGTTTTCCACCACACACTCTCCATGTTCATCCACCGACTCGGCCAGATCTTCCATGGAGGGGATGGTGTAATAACCAACTCGGTTCAGAATGATCCCTGTAAGACAGAAAACAGGGATTTGGTGCCCACCTTGTAACGTCACGAGTCAATTAAAATGGACTAATATGACCAATGTAGGGAAACAGAGATAGAGATACAGGGTCTGAGCTCACCTGCTGGGTGAGGAGCCTGTTGAGTCTCGAGTGGCTCTTCCTCTCTCTCCTCCTGCAGAGACTCCTCCCCCAGAGATGCTGACACATCATCACTGCTCAGCTGAGGACAGAAAACAAATTCAACATCTGAATAACAAAAACTAAGTGACGCTGATCCAGTCTGAGGCATTTGGGGCTGCGGACCTCCAGGCCATTCCTGGCTGCTTTGTGCATGTTGAGGTCACTGATGGTGTCCTGCAGGCTGGTCTGGGCGCGGCCCTGTGGGATGGGCTTGGCAATGGGGTTGACGTAGAATTGGGTAACCTCAGGATCGTCACCTGTTCGGCGGCTGGGAGGCACCGGTTCCCTCAGCTCCTCCTCCTCCACAAGGCTGAAGGCCAGAGAACAAGGAGTCAGTGTCTGATGAAGTCACTGGAGGAGGTTAAAATGAGTTCTAGAGTTAAAAACATCGGGGGTGATGACAGTGTGTGAGACCTGTGTCCATTCTGAGGATACTCTGATAGTGAAGCGAGGTCATCGGTCTCAGTCTCGGTTTGATTGGAGTACTGGCTGCTGTTCAGGTTCTTCAGCACAAGTTTCTTTATGCTCTTCCTGCGCGCGCACACACACACACACACCAGGTTAAGACTTTCCCTGACACGTTGCCATGGTGATATTAGAGGCACAAGGTGGCTGATGGGTACCTGGGTATGAAGGCTCCACTGGTGAGCGATGGCTCATCGTCATCAAGGCCGTCGAACAGCTGGGACTTGGAGGAGCCAGATGACGTCAGCGCTTTGGGGCGGACCCTGGTGGCAGGTCGAGGGGTCAGTTTGTAGTGGGTGGGCGTGGTCAGAGCCTTCTGGGCCGTGGGATTGGTTGGTTTCAGGCGCTATCAGAGTGAGAAAAGAAGTTATGAATGTCTGACCACGAGGCCAATGTCAGGCCCCCGTGAGCTCTGATCAAACAAGCAGACTTACCTCCTCTTTCTTCTTGGGGTCTGACAGCGGGTTTCTGAACAGTGGTGAGTCTCCGTACGGCGAATACGCCAGAACACTGAGCTGTTGCTGCAGCATGGCCTGCTGGGCAGCCGCCATGTTTGGGTCAGTGAGTGCTGGAACAGAAAGAGCAGAACACCCAGTGCCATCATCATCCTGTCTCTTGGAGGTCAGAGGTTAAATACCAGCAGCTGCAGTTGATGAAAAAACGCCAACAGAGACGGGAATGGAAGCCATTTTAAAGTCAATGAGTCTCACCGACAGGCTGCTGTGGTGCTCCAAAGCCCAGGGTGCTGGTTCCACTGTTGAATCCAGTTGCTCCAAAGGTTCCCATTGTTCCTAGTGTGGTTCCCAGTTTGTTCTGACTATTCCCAAACAGAGATGGCTGTCCAGTGCCCACTGCTGAACACACACACTTTTTTTTTTTATTCCATTCACTACATGGTTCAGGATGAATTTCCTGTTAACTTTTATTTCTCAGTTGTAGTGGGGAAGAGAAACTAAACTATTTCTATATAAACTTTGGGTTCATCACTGGCTCTTCCTGGAGTCAGGGATCCTGTGTTACCTGTTCCAAAGCTGGCTCCAAGTCCAGTCCCCAGTCCGCCAGCGGCCGGCTTGTTCCCAAACAGACTCCCTGCAGCAGGGTTTGCACCAAAGCCTGTCAACAAAACAATAACATTGATTGGCATGCCATTTCCTCCGTTACCTGGAGAGGTCCGCTCCTTTAGGGGTGGCTGACTTACCGAAGGTGGCAGTGTTGGTTCCAGTTCCCAAAGTGAGGGTTGACTTGTTGCCAAAGAGCCCGGTGCCGGTGCCGAAGGACGGGGCGCTGGTGGTGGTCGTCCCAAAGCCGGTCGTCTTATTACCAAACAAACTCTGCTGCAACAGGAAAACAAAAAAATAAATAAAAAATAAAATACGTTAAATTAAAAAAAAGAAATTAAACCCATTCACAGTGACTCACTCTATATTAATGGAAGACATTCATCTTCACTGAAAATATTTCATTCTGAGTTTGCAATACTCAGAGTCAACCTGCCTTGACCTGCCTGCTACACTGCAGTGACCTCACTGCTCACTTTGGTTCACTTTGTACCTGTGTGCCAACAGTTCCAAATCCAGTGTTGGTTTGGCCAAACAGTCCGGTGCCCGTCCCAAAGCCTGTGGCGGTGCTGGTCTGAGCGGCACCAAACAACCCACTCGACTGTGACGCTGCTGTGTTTCCAAACAAACCCTGAAAACCATGAAGACCGGCATGAACAAACAATTATTCTCAGGAAATGACAACTTTTTGTTTCTCTGCCTTCAGATTAAATGAGGATAAAACTGAAATGGACACTGATGGATCATCACCATGTTGGTTAATAACAGCTGCTTTTGTTTATGGTTTCATCTTTTCATTGTAGGCCTTGAACGTCTGAAATGGGAAAACACAGCAGTTCTCACCATGCTGTTGGTGTTGGCCTGTCCCATGGTGTTGGTGTTGCCGAAGGAGAAGCCGGTGTTCTGCGTGGTCGTGGTCTGACCAAACGGCTTGAAGAGACTGCTGGCTTGTTGCTGGGGCTGCTGACCAAACAGACCTCCTGTGGTGGTGCCGAAGCCACCGGTTGCTGCTGGTGAACACACAGCTCATCATTTCATTGGATCTAATTTATGTTCCAGGCTTGATGGTAAAGCACCATTTCCACAACATATTGGACGCATGAATAAAACCTGTAGAGCTGAGGATCAGCCTAAGACTGGACTGACACTGGATCAGTGATGAGGTGACAAATTCAATGTCACCCCCCCACCCCCCACCCCCAAAAATGACAGCCTCCATTGATCCTCTCCACTTACTTGCTCCAAAAGTGCTCTTGTTCTGTCCAAAGGAGAAGCTGGTGTTTGGGGCTGTGGAGCCAAAGAGACCAGTGGCAGCGCTGGATGTGGCTGTGGCTGAACCAAACAGGCCACCGGTCCCAGGAGCCATCTGGCTGGTCGGGCCCTTCCTGCCTGCCTGGTAGTCCTCCAGTCTCAACTCCTGCAAAATAGGCAGATCACAGTTCAACAATTTAGATGGCTCCACACATTCACATGCAAATCATCACAATTTCTGCACATGCTCCAAAACAAGGCAGGAAGTAAAGAAGCTATGCTGGAAATTCATCCGTGTTTACGCAGTCCACAAACTCACCTCCAGGGATTTGTTCTCGTACTCTTTCATGGCAGTGATACATTGGTGCTTGGTGTTGATGCTTGTGGTCACACCAGCTTTCACCATTGTGTCACTTCCCGTTGGAGGCTGAGGGGAAGAGAATCAATCCAATGTCAGAACATGAAAGAGACGAGAACCAGAAAATATTTGGGATTATTGATTTCATTGCTAAAAACAACAATGTAATTGTTTACATTCAATCTAATTTAGGTTGTGTCCACATTTAAGTCTTGAATGTACTCACGTTGAATTTCACTGTGGTTCCTGGCTGCTGTGCTGTAGAGAACCCCGACCCCCCAAATAGGGAGTTTGTTCCACCAAACGGATTGGAGGCGGTATTGGTCGACCCAAACAAGCCACCACTGCTGGTGCTCGTTCCGAAGCCTGGAGGAAAAAAGACTTCCTTAGGGACAAATTCAGGAGCAGGTACAGAAAAACAATTAAGCATGGACAGTTCTCACTTCCAAAAGATGTGGGTTTGTTTGCACCAAAGGCATTGTTCTGCTGGGAAAAGAGCCCGCCGCTGGTGCCCGTTGCAGTGCTGCCAAACAAGCTGGTGGAGGTGCCACCTGCTGCACCAAAACCAAAGCCGGTGCTGGTGGAGGAAGTTGCTGGCTGGCTGAACGTACTGGTACCAAACAGACTGCCTGGAGGAAACCAGCCGTGGCACATTAATATTTGTTCATACATCATGCATAAAATATGTAAATAAATGATAACGAATTAAGGCAAGATATCAAGAAATTGAGAATTTAGAAACAGGGTACAGTTAAATTGAAGCAGAGTAAAATTTCACATAGGACTTTACATAAACCAAAAATATTAGAGCAGCTATAATGTCATCTGACATATGAATAAACAGTCCCAAATTAACTTAATAAAAAGCAGTTTTTAAAAGTAGGAGCCCTACGCTTAATCTGCTTTCAAAACATGCAGTCCCTGAACAAATAAATGCATGAACATCTGGCTGCTTCTAACAAGAGCAAAGGAGACCCAAGTTGACAAACCAGGTTTATTCTGTGTGGAGCCAAACAGTCCTCCAGCGTTGCTTGTTGCCCCAAACGCAGATGCTCCGAATCCTCCTGCCGTTCCAAACCCAGTGTCTGCAGGTACGCAGTTCATATGACAGTTTAATGTGGCACTGAGCGATGCTTTACATCAACAATCAGAACAGATCAGATCAACCTCCTGTTACCACAATAAGGGCTCAATGAGAGCAACTAAAAGCCATTAAAGAAAACATTAACTGAACATGGCTACGCTAATATATACAAGCAGTAAAAAAGTCTTTGGACTTGGTTCTTATTGAAATTGTGTTTCATGTTCATATTTCAGTGTATGAGATGAAACATCAACTTGGGCCTGTGTGAATTGGGTGGTTATTGCTTAAACAATGACCAACTAAATGACTACAGATGTGTGATGTGTCAGCATCCCTGAATTAATATGGTGGTATATCATTTGGCTCACCATGTGAGTCTTAGACAGTGGGGAATATTACTGTTCAGTCCTTTTCACAGTGTCAGTTTCAGCCATTATGAAATAGTAAAGTCTAACATTTTAGTGTTAAGAATGGGCAGGATAACCTAAAAGACTCCAGCCTCTGTTTCTACTGAAGTTTTCAATGACCTCAAGTTTTAAAGAAATACATCAAAAGCTTACTTTGCTGTCCAAAGGTGGACGCGTTGCCGAATCCCCCCGCTGTCCCCCCACCAAAGGGAGTCACAAAGGACTTGTTGA
Source organism: Echeneis naucrates (assembly GCF_900963305.1). NCBI lineage: Eukaryota > Metazoa > Chordata > Actinopteri > Carangiformes > Echeneidae > Echeneis > Echeneis naucrates. Next base: position 358,958 of record NC_042524.1, on the reverse strand, counting down.
ACATGTCGCCTGTTAGCAGGACAGCATCGGTCTCCTACCTGGACAAGAGGGACAGTTTTCGTGTATACAGTCACACTGTAGCTTCTGAAAGTCGAGCGGGGCGGCAGAAACGGACACCTGAAGCCACCGGGGCCCCTCAATGAGCCGGATTCTCGGACTCGGGACGGGCCGCCGCTCCACGAGCCTGCTCCACGTGCAGCTGACGAGGCCGTGCCATCGACTAACTCTACCTTAACACACCGGTCCGGGCCGGCGGAGTGTAAAATGTTGGGGGGCCCAGCCCGAACTGCGCCGAGCCGGATCCAGATGAGACCGGTTTTAGACCGAGAACCTCACCCGACTCATCCTGGCGTTACTTCCGCCGCCGCTAGCTCCGCGTTAGCTGAGTGACCGCAGAGCCCGGGCTGTGACGGTTCGACCTCCAGCCTGCTGACGGTTAATGTCGCTTTTTAACTCGCACAAAGTCAAAAATAGTGTGAGGACCGGCCGAGGGACCGGCAGACGGACCGGCCGACGGACGGACGCACTTAAGCAGCTCCGCTCTTCCAAGCTAACGTTAGCCTGCTAGCTCGGCCGCTAGCCAGCTAGTGCCGCTAAGTAACCGTTAGCAAAACAACAGCGAGGCAGATGAAGGAAAAGTGCACTCTGTCTCACCTTCACTGCCGACGGCGTCGTTCGGGATGTTCGGTCTCTCTGACTTCTTCCTCCGACACGGCTAAAACCTCACAGTCAGAAATATTCTGCGGAAAAAGACAAACATGTAGCGGCAGTTAGCTCCGTGTCCGTCAGGAGGGAAAACCGCCGGCCGTCATTACGCACCTTCATACGTCATACGTGACACGTCACGATGGCGACGCTCGTTTATGTTTCTGTTTCGTCTGAATTCAGACTTTTTTTTATTTAGTTTTTCTTATTCAACTCAACTAAAGCACGTTTTACGTTTATGTCAATATCTATATTAATGTCACTTATTATTGATTTGTCACATAAATGCGAACCAAAAATTAGCTTCAGGGTGTTAAATAAAGTTATCATGCCAGCGGTGATATTTATGATAGTGGCTTTAATAAAATATTCATCAAGTTTTCAGACCCCTTCACATTTTGCTAAAATCGTCTAAATGATCTCCCACAATGAAAAGGTTGAAACATGTCACTTTCTTTTCTGTATTCACAGCCTTTCCTTTGACACTCTAGATTTAGATCAGGCACTTTCAGTGTTTCAGGATCATGAATGATGGCAATCACTGATCTCTGAAGACAAATGAAACAATGTGAGTATCAGGTTGGTGGACAATGTGGGAGCGAAGGATGTTAAAGTCAGACTCATCCAGAGACCCAGAGGGAAGAATCTGTGGATCGAGGTCTTAGCCTGAATATGGAAGGTGGATCAGTCCACTACAGGGTTCAGAAAGCAGACAGACTCTCAGCAAGCACCGAGAGATTGTTCTTCTACTCAGCTGCAGAGTAGAACATCTACTTGGGGATCTTCTCAGTCAGTTGTGTGTCCAGTGTGGGCAGGATCTGCACCAAATGATTGTTTCCATCCACTGGGGGGCAGCAGGTTGAGCTGCCAAACACCACAGAGTGGTTATTTAGAGACTCTCTGCTCGGTTGTCCAGCTGAACTTCCTGCAGCTCATAATGCATGCTGTGTCTAGTTGGACAGAAAACTAGCTTTAAGAGCAACAAAACAAAATGAAAAGTACATAATATGACTTTATTTTGCCGTTATACTACAAACACAAACTGTAAACTTTAAAAAGGTGTCTTTACACTGCTCTTTGGAAACAAAGTGGAATTTGAATGATTCAAAGGTGTAGAATTATGTGTTGTCCAATAAAATGAAATAGAGGACAAATAAAGGTGTCAATCAGTGTCCCCAGCATTCGCTGAGACAACTGTGAGTTTCAAACAACAGCACAGATGGTACAAGAGGATGGGGCGTATGGTCTTATCTCTGAGCCCGTAAATGAGAGCGCTCAGACAGCGGGGGAGAATGATTATAGACACATAAAAAACATTCAGGAGGCGCAGGAGGACTGTCCTCGTAACAATTTTTGAGACAGCTATGAGCAAAGAGTTATGCATGGTTGAAGACAGACTGAGGCCGAGCTGCAGCAGATGCAGCAGCAGAGTGTTTCGGGCTCTATGAGCTGAAACTTTGTCTGTAGAGGCTGATCTGGCTGCTATGATAACTCCAATGTAGGAACAGATTATGGCCACAGAAGCAGATAGGAACACAAAACAAGTATAAGCTCTGTCATAATCATCAGATAAGGGCCCGAGAAACATGACAAGTGTTCCACAAAAGTCCTTCATCTGCAGACTCTCCAGCTCTTCAAATGGAAATTCTAAAAGTAAAACAACTCGAGTGAGAACATTCAGAGAGCAGAAAGTCCAGACCAGAAGGATGGCCACCCCTGTGTTCCTGACGGTGATGATGGCAGCGTGTCTCAGCGGGTAACACACAGCGACATATCTCTCCACAGACATCACCACCAGGGTGAGAGGAGACACTTCATTTGTGAGGTTGGCGATCATCACCAGAAAACCACAGACTGGATACGTCAACATGATTCTACAGGCTGAAAGGATGTACAGTAATTGGCTCAGGGCCATCTGTACAGTGTCTGCAAAAAGGAGGTTGTAAAGAAGAATGTACCGAGACGTCTCCCGAAACACCAGTTTACTCCTCAGGGTGAACAACAAGATGACATTAATGCACAGGAAAAAATAACAGGCTACTGTAGTCAGAGTGGAGAGCATCACTCTCTCCAGGAAGCCCAGTCCAAACAACTGAGTGGCATTGGACATTTCAGAGAGGCGTTTAAAAGCTGTGTAGTTTCAACCTGCTGATATCATTGGAACAGAAAAGTTAAATAAGTTTCTCTCTCTCTACACGAAGACATCCTTTAAGCCCAGGTGCTGCAGTTTTCTTGCATACAATCAGCAGAACGACTGCAGCTTGTCTCCCTGAACAGAGACGATCTGCAGAAAGAACCTGTCCAACAGTCTGTTTATCACATGACACTGCTCATGTGACACTGTGATGTGGGACAGTGGCTAATAGTGCAGGAATAGATGAGGTCATCACCCTCATGATGGAGTTTTAAACAGCGCAAACTTGTTAAAGTAATCTTCATGTCTTTAAGGCAGATTAAACTAGAGTTATAAAATGTATCCTAGAAAGTGAACACAAACAAGAACTACAAAAAACAAAAACAATTACTGACAGACTTTAACCCAACTTGACCTTCTTATCTTAGAAACACAAAAATTTACAACTGACAAGCTGTAACTTAGAAAATTAAATTCATACATAATGAATTGCTGTGTGCTGAGTGAATGAACACAATGGAAGCCTAAAAGTGACATATGAGACCGGCCTGATTTCTGATCTCTGAGTCCAAAGATCACAGATCATCTGGGGAAGATGACAACATATGAAATATATTGACAAAACACTATACTCAGTCGTGGTAAAACTGGAGGTCTCAGTATCAATGCATATGCACATATATGTACACGAGTGTGTAAGCATATGTGTGCACTTTTCCCCTTTTCTCTTTGTTTGATTAAGTCTGATAGAAATAATTCTCTCTTCTATTATTTCTCATTCTTTAAGTCAAATAATGACATTAAACTGTCAGAGACAGATAATGTTATTAGCATTTAGTAAGATGTGCAACACTGTGTTTAAATATATTCATTTTATATGACTCTATTAATTCTGTACTCCACAGAATCTCAGTGCAGATTATAGATTCAGTTTAGGCCAAATGTTGGTCATATTCCTTAATCACCTGGGCTTCTTCTTTCACACCATTAATGTTGGATTTATAGAGTTGAAGGTTGGAAGCAACTTCTGAGAGCATGATAAACTTAGTGATAGTGAAGATATTTAATCCTCTCATAAACATTATGTGCATTCTATCCTGTGTCATCGTAGTTTAGACCAAAGATTTCCCTGCAGTTCTCTTAAATAAATAGTTAATTTTTTTGTTGTTGAATTGATGAGTCACACTCAGAAATTACAGTAGAAACACATTTCATTGTTCTCAATCCTTCCACCTAACTCTAAAAAATGCTGAAGTGAAACACCAGCACAGACGCACACACACACACACACACACACACACGTACATATGAAAGGTAGTTTACATAAAGCACAGATTCTCCTTCCTGTACAGACTTTTGTTCTCTTTACTGAATGATGTGAATGAAGTGTGGTCAGACACATTTTGTCAGAGCAGCTGTGCAGTTAAACTCTTTTGGCCCGATAGTGGAGTTGGTTAGTGGCTTTAAGACAGTTTGAAGGAAACAGTCCAAACTTCCCTCCTCAGCCTCAGCTGTGTCGACAGCACAGATGGGACATGAGGACGGGCCTGATGGTCTGATCTCTAAGCCCGTAGATCAGAGAGGTCAGACATCTGGGGGAGATGACAATACACACATAAAAAACATTAACTATGCGCACCAACAGAAGTCTTGGTATGACTCTTGAGAGGACTGCCAGTAATGGATTGAATATGGTTGAAGACAGACTGAGGCCAAGCTGCACCAGATGCAGCAATAGAGTGTTTCGAGCCTTACTGGCTGAGGATTTGTCTGCTGAGGCCAATCTGGCTGCTACCATCACACCGATGTAAGAGGAGATAATGGCCACTCCAGCTGAAACAAACAGGATGCAAGTGTAGGCTTTGTCATAATCATCAGCTAAAGGGCCGAGCAGCATCGCTACGGCCGAGCAGAAGTCCGTCATCTGCAGGCTCTCCAGATCATCAAAAGGAAACCGCAGCAGCAGGAAGACTCGAATGAGGACACTAAGTGAACTGAAGGTCCAGACCAGAAGGATGGCCACCGCTGTGTTCCTGACGGTGATGATGGCAGCGTGTCTCAGCGGGTAACACACAGCGACATATCTCTCCAAAGACATCACCACCAGGGTGAGAGGAGACACTACAGTTACAAGGTTAGCAAAAAGGCTGAGCGTGCCACACAGAGGATAGGTGAGTTTGATTCTGTACGCAGCCAGCAGGTACAGGACCTGACTCTGGACCAGCTGGGCTGTGTCTGCAAAAAGGAGATTATAAAGGAGGACGTACCGGGAGGTCTCCAGAAACACTGGTTTGCTCCTCAGGGTGAACAACATGGTGACATTAATGAAGAGGAACACACAACACAGCACTGTAGTCAGAGTGGAGATTATCAGCCGCTCCAATAACCCCTGAAATTGCAACTCAACAGTGATGTTACTGTGGAGCTGAGTTGTGTACAACATCATAGAGAAGCACTGAAGACACGTCAAATATTAACCTGCTGATGTGACTGCAATACAAAGGACAGAAAATCTCTGAAACAGTTTCAATCCAACATATTTTAAAGTCAGAGGCCTGAAGCATCACAGACCCCCCAGAGCAGGTCCCTGTTCAGCTGCTCTTCATCTGCACGAGGCAGAAATGTTCTGTAGGTCTGCTGATCCTCGTGCACAAATTATGAGCTCTGTCCTCGTGACCTGCTCACATGATACAATAGCTGTCACCGTGGTTACACAGTCATTCATCTGATGTAATGTGTCTGTCACTATTACACAACAAGCTGGTCCCTGTCCATGGGGACAAGCCAAAGGGGTCGTGAATGTCCTCTTCTGGACAGGAAGGGGGGACAGCTGTTGTGACACTTTGTCTTATTTTCAGTTTTCCTGCTGATCTGTCTGAAAGGTATGTTCAGTTATTTGGCTCTATTTGTGTTGGGGGGCACTGTGGCAGACTTCCAGTCTAAGGCTCTGCCTGGCTGTTCTACTTGTAATTCATTCAGATTTCCTTCCTTTTTTATGGAACTGTTTCTTTTGATGGGTTCAGTTTATTCTTGAGGGGGTTGGTGGTTTCATGGCGGAGCTTCACAGCGAGGCCGAGGCCTGCAGCAGCTCACTAAACAATCCCTGGTCAGACTTTGGTGTGTTTGAAGAACATGAGCCTGATAACAAAGCTTTTTCAGTGAATCAGACACCTGAGCTGTCAGCCACTGGCCCCAATCAACCCTGTTTATCTTTATATTTTATGGTGTATTTGTTTGTTTCAATGTCTGTTTCTCTTTGCCCCAGAATCACCGCCTGCCATGTTTAACACCCCCACCCACCTTTTCGTCAGAGGCTTTAGAAATCAATCTTTCATACTTTTCATACTATTCAGAAGATACTTTTGTTTCTAACTACATTTATCTGCAGAAAAAAACAGACAAAGAAATGCTGGTGGATGATTTGATATGCAAGTGCTTGAGAGCAGAGCAGATTCTGCAATACTATAATTTATTCATTCATTCATTGAAATAACAGGTACTATTATCGGATGTTTTGCCCCTTCAGGCTGATGCAAGCAAAGAAAAGAACCCAGAGATCCAAACTCACTCTCACTTCACTGTCACAGCAAGGAGGACATCACAATCATAAATAAAGTGATCTTTGGTATGTCTAACCTTTTTATTTATTACATTGCATTACTGTATAATAATGATAGTCGCCCTGAAGAATATGCTTCAGATATAATCTACAGTGAGACTTCAAGCTGTGACTGCTGGGAGTTTGAGTTTACAGCAGAGATGGTAGATAAGGATGGGTCTGATGGTCTGATCTCTGATGCCATAAATCAGAGAACTCAGACATCTGGGGAAGATAAAAATACACAAATAAAAAACATTCTGCACACGAACAAACACCAACCTTCTTACCACCCTGGAAAGAGCTACAAGTAACGGATTGTAGATGGTTGAAGACAGACTGAGGCCGAGCTGCAGCAGATGGAGCAGCAGAGTGTTTCGAGCCTTCTGGGCTGAGGCTCTGTCTGTGGAGGCCGATCTGGCTGCCACCATCACACCGATGTACGAGGAGGTGATGGCCACAGTGGCAGATATAAATAAGAAACATGTATAAACTCTGTCATAATGATCAGACAAGGACCCAACCAACATAGCTATGTCGGAGCAGAAGTCCTTCATCTGCAGACTCTCCAGCTCTTCAAATGGAAATTCTAAAAGTAAAACAACTCGAGTGAGAACATTCAGAGAGCAGAAAGTCCAGACCAGAAGGATGGCCACCCCTGTGTTCCTGACGGTGATGATGGCAGCGTGTCTCAGCGGGTAACACACAGCGACATATCTCTCCACAGACATCACCACCAGGGTGAGAGGAGACACTTCATTTGTGAGGTCAGCAATCATGCTGAGAAAACCACAGACCGGGTATGTCAGCCTGATTCTGCAGGCAGCGATCACATACATTAACTGGCTCAGAGTCATCTGTACAGTGTCGGCAAAAAGAAGGTTAAACAGCAGAACATAACGGGGGGTTTCGTAAAACACTGGTTTACTCCTCAGGGTGAACAACATGGTCCCGTTGATGAAGAGGAACACACAGCAGGGGACTGTAGTCAGTGTGGAGAACAGCGCTCTCTCCAGGATCCCCTGATACTGATGGCCAGCTGTGCCGTTGGCCACAGACTCTTTTCCAGATGACATTTTAAAGACACATTTCGGACATGAACCTCCTGATGTTCCTGTACACTAAGACAGTTAGTTTTCTCCAGTTTGTGAAGATCTGCTGACGGCTCAGTTCACACCAATCATCTGAACTCCAGCTTGCTCCTCCGTGAGCTGAGCTGCTTTTCCTGCTCAGTCTATCCTCACACTGTCTATATGAGCTCTGTCCTCACACCCACTTCATGTGACAGCATCACATGACCACATGCTTACAGTCCGCCAAATGTCTGTCAAAGACATTTGTCTCTTTGTTGCAGGGACAGTTTGGCATTAAAGACTGTCCCATTGGTCCATCAGAGACACTCACCCTGTCATAAAGACAGGCTTCAGGTTTCACACGAATGAAACTGACACATTTCATTTTAAATGATTTTCCTCCTGCAGCTACACAAAGTCTGAGATTCAGACTTAATGTGGACAGAACAACAGAAATTAGAACTCAATCATGTTCTTCTTTTATACTCCGGTCTCATTTTTTGTTGCAACAGTCAGATGTGATCAGCTGATAGATGTTCACTTACTTTATTCCCAAAAATAGTTCTGTGTTGTTTGTAGGACTATTTGGGGGATTTCAGTGTTTCTTTGAACTGCGTTTAGGTGGAGCTGGAGACTCACTGTATTCTTCACATATTTAAATCAACTGATTTTTGGGGGAGATTGTGCACGGAAGTAAAAATTCACAGCTTCTTACTCATCAACATCTTGTTTTGATCTCTGAACCATCAATTCTTATCTATCTTTAACTTTAACCATAATTAACTGACCTGACAGTGATTTCAACACAACAAAACACGTGTATGAATACCTGATTTTCTGTTATTGTAATTAGAACCTGTGGACCACTTTTTCGCCTCTGACTTAATCAGACCAAACTTTTTTTGTGTTTTGTCTCATGTTATTGATAAAGTCAACTGAAAACCTTTATGAACATAGATATAGTATAGTATAGTTATTTCTGGCTTTCAAACAGACCAGTGTTAAAGTTACAGAAGACTTATTGTTGGCTGCTGACTCACATTTAGTTCTTTTAAATGTATCATTCAACGTAGGTTACAGTATCCTCCTTCACCAAATAGAAATCAGACAGGAACAGACTGGAGGGCTGAGGCCACGAAAAAGTTAAACAGTCAAACACTGACAACTGACATTTTACACCAGATTTTAAAATCAGATGGAAGCCAGTACAAAGATGTGAAATGTCATATGTGATTGTGTGATTGACTCAGAAACATTTTGCTGCAGCAGGAATCTGTTCAGACAGGAGAGTTACAGTAATACAGTCAGGATGAAATAAATACATGAAACTTTCATTCTCTAAAACTTGAATGTATTCCAGCAAACACATTCTAGATCTACTGAGACAGACAGACAGCAGAGATGGAACGGTCTGATGTCTGAGGCCGTAGATTGAAGCACTCAGACATCTGGGGAGGAGGGTCACATTCACATAAATAACTATCTGGATGCGCACAAATAATGTTCAGAATGTGTTCGAATTTTAGAGATAGCTAAGAGCAGAATTTGTGCGTAGTTGAGCAGAGAGTGAGGCCGAGCTGCAGCAGATGGAGTGTTTCGAGCCTTCTGGGCTGAAGCTCTGTCTGTGGAGGCTGATCGGGCGGCTACCATCACTCCGATGTACGAACAAGTGAGAGATAAACACAGAATAGGTGAAAGCTTTCTGATACAGGTTAGAGACCGGATTAACCAACACAGCTCTGTCGGAGCAGAAGTCTTTCATTTGCACTCATGAACTGACTGTGTTGGCAAAAAGGAAGTTATACAGCAGAACATAACGGGCTGTTTCACAAAACAGTAGACAGAAGAGAAAACAGCTCCTTTCCAACCGTGATGTTGGTCTGAGACTGATTTGCAAACAGAAAATAGCCCTGTGAGCTGCTGATATTGAAGTCTGATTAACAAACAACTCTACGACCAACACATGAACAATGTTGCTAATTGAAAGAGCTTCCTGACATCCTAAAATGTTAATCAGATTTGTGCTCACACCAACTTCCTGTTCATCACGTCATCTCATCATGACCTCGATGCCATGAAAGGGTCCACACTGTTCAGACCAATGTGGAATGCAAAGCCTGTAAAGTTGTCACACAGTCTGTTGGAGTACTCAGTCAATTTTTATTTTTCTCCATTTTATTGCCCCCCTTTTTGTGGTGGTCTAAGGTAAGGTCCAACCCAGAGGGGTGGACTTTGGGGTCAAAGGTCAAAGGTCAGGAAAGAGTGGAGGTCTCTGAACGAACAGAGTGGACCCCGCAGCTTCATATTGCTGAGGTGAATGACAGACAGGTCCAACACACTGAGTGATTGTGAAGAAGGCCTGCTGGTCACTACAGGCTTCCTCAAATGAAACTGTCTTTTAATGCATCTTACTGCTGCTCTTCAGTATAATCAGATCATTTTCAATCATGTTTAACACATTATTTGTGCTTCTTGTTGTTCTAATCTTTTTACTGGGCTCAGGCTTAGTAAACATATTCTCCTTCTTCTTCTTCTTATCCTTAACATAATTTTGTGTGAAATGGAGAGTGAAATGTTCTTCTATGGTTCCGATAATTAATTTTGCAGCATTAAAATGGGCCATCACACCTTCATTTGGAAGTTTCAAATATTGAAGAGAAAAACTGAGTCACTGTAAACAGTAAATGTGTCTACTGAACAAAAATTCAAGTTTAAACTCTTTTCACTTTGGACTTGTTTGCTTCCTTCCCCCCCATAAGAGCTCAAACACCCACAGGAGGAATTAGTTCCACCAACATTTACTAGAAATACAAATGACTGAGGGTTTAAATATTTAATCAGTCCAAATGAGTTCTCAGGGGATTCAGTCTGAGATGGGGACTTCTCTCACTGACACCTCTGAGAGTTTCAACAAACTAGAACAATATTTCCTAAAAACCATTAACAGATCTCATTAAACAGGAAAATTAGTCCCACTTTTACTGAGCTGCAACTAAAAGGATATTTTTGATGATTTACACAGAAAATCTAAAGATACACATTATAATGAAATCAAATCAAGTTTTCATTAAATAGTTTGGACATACTACCATTTGAATAAAGAGGAAAGTGTGTCCAAACTTTTGTTGGTAATGTACATAGTACTGTACTTATTTAAAGACTGCAACAGCAATATGACTAAATAAACATCAAAAACTACATTTTAGGTCTGTAAAGGTGCCTGTGAAAAAGATTGCAAAAAGGAAAATGTGTGCATAAATTTTCTAGCATTTACATTTTCTCTCTTATCCAAATGTAAACTGATTAATCCCAAAAGTAATTTCTCAATATTTCCACAAACAACAGGTCATGATGCTTTGAATATTTAATGTGTCTAAATGAGTCCTCAGGAGACTCAGCCAGCCGGGGCGGATTTCACTCTGTGCCAATTAAGGAACCTTCCAAAACTGACTGAGCAGAAAAGAAAACTGAACAACTATTTGTTGACCAAAGTGAAATTTAGCCATTTTAAGTTTACTGTCTTCAGCTCAGTCTGTAGCATAAAGACATAATGTGAAAGTCTTCTGTTCCTAAACAGTCAAAAAGACAAAGACCCAGGAGGTCAAAGGTCACCCCCTCCAATCCAGATGGATTTAGAAAACGATTAAATTATGAAAATGACAAGAGATCAGATAACCAATAAAATGAATAAAGAATCACAAAGTGATACAAAACTCTTCTGTTTGGAGGAAACGCTGACAGTTCAATCTATCAACACATCAGTCTGACAAACAACAATAATTGTTTAATGGGAGTCTTTTGTATGCATGTGTTAAATGAAGGAGAATAAACAGAAAAGATAAACGGTTGGAGGACAGCTGCTTTATTCAAGTCTTGTCAGGAATAAATGTTTAATTTTGATACTTCACTAAAGTTTTTATAATGGAAACTTAAGTTTTCTCAGTTTAATTCTTTGTGTTTGTTAAACTTTGACATAATCATCATCACCCCCTGATAATGGATCTGTAAACACTCTGGAGAAATGAATGACATCAATATTTACTGAAAACATTAATGAGTGAAGGTTTAAACATTTGATGGAGGCAAATGAGTCATCAGGAGATTGACTCATTTGTGTCATGAATACTTCTGAGAGGTTCAACAAACTAAAAACAATATTTCCATAACAACAATATCATGCAACTCCTTTGACAGAAAAGTTAGTCCGACTTCCAATGACCTGAAACTAAGACTGTTTTTGTTTATTTTTTATTACATATTAAACAGACCGGAACAGAAAGTAGGCTGTTTGAATGGCAGTTACTGTGATTTTAAATTCCTGCAAAGAAAAAGGTCTTTTCTATTAAATCTTTGATGGAACTTCTGCAGGTGGACTTCATATCATTTATATTCCAGATACCTTTACTTCTGAGTTGAATTCACAGATATTTGGCTAAAATATAACACAATAAACCCTGTGAAGGACTGGAGACCTGTCCAGGGTGACCTGGGTTTGGCAACAGAACCCCCCGTGACCCGGAAACAGATCAGAGGAAGATGGATGGATGAATGATAACAAAATAAATGCTACAAGAATCTCACAACAGCAGTTCCCTCCTTTTGTGACTCGTTTTGGACTCTCTCACTTTGAATCCGTCGGGTCATTCAGTCTGTTCACCGTCCACTCGTCGGCCCAAAGATCGTGTTTACGATCTGTTTCAGTGTCAGAAAGATGAACATAAAGGTACAACATTAATATGTGTGAAGCGTGGTCACGATAAAAGCAATCATAAAAATGGAAACCATTGACTCTGTTACCATGGTAACAATCTGTCAAACTAACTGTTGTACCTTTCATTGGTCCAGTGAGCCACATTCAAATAGTCTTTCCATTAGTCAGACCTCCAAAACTGGAAGTTAGGGTTTATTTTATTCTGAAAACACTCTGATCTGTGAATTTTAATCAAATTTGGCTGACATCATTAACTGTCCTCTTTTGTTCCGCGCTGAGAACAAACTTTGTCCATCAAAATGTCAACAGTGGACATGAACGGCATGAAGGGGATGTGACAGGAACTTAGAATATTGTGGGAAATTAATGACATCATGGGCACGTCAGCCAGCCCTGAAGTGGGTGTGAAGACTGAGTTCATAAGACCGAGTCTAACTGAAAAACTGTTCGTGCTTGTGTTGCATCAACAGGTTATTTGTCTAAAATGTTTGCAAATCAGTCTCAGACCAACATCACAGTTGGAAAGGAGCTTCAGAGTTTAGTGTCATTAGTGCTGTTTTCTCTTCTGTCTACAGTCCCCTGCTGTGTGTTCCTCTTCATCAATGGCACGCTGTTGTTCACCCTGAGGAGTAAACCAGTGTTTTGTGAAACAGCCCGTTATGTTCTGCTGTATAACCTCCTTTTTGCCGACACAGTTCTTCTAGCACACAGTCAGTTAATGTATCTGATCGCTGCCTGCAGAATCAGGCTGACGTATCCAGTTTGTGGTTTTCTCAGCATGATGGGTGGTCTCATTTCTGTGATCTCCCCTCTCACCCTGATGATGATGTCTGTGGAGAGATATGTCGCTGTGTGTTACCCGCTGAGACACGCTGCCATCATCACCGTCAGGAACACAGGGGTGGCCATCCTTCTGGTCTGGACCTTCAGCTCTCTGAATGTTCTCACTCAAGTTTTTTTACTTTTAGAATTTCCGTTTGCAGAGCTGGAGAGTCTGCAGATGGAGGACTTTTGTGGCAAAGAAAGCCTGTTGCTTAATCCAGTGTCTGATCTTTATGAGAAAGCTTTCACCTATTCTGTGTTTATCTCAGCTGGTGTGACGGTCACTTGTTCGTACATCGGAGTGATGGTAGCCGCCCGATCGGCCTCCACAGACAGAGCTTCAGCCCAGAAGGCTCGAAACACTCTGCTGCTCCATCTGCTGCAGCTCGGCCTCACTCTCTTCTCAACTATGCACAACTCTCTGCTCTTAGCTATCTCTATGATCCTTGACAGAATCACATTAATAAGCATCCAATGCTTTCTTTATATCTTTGTCATCATCCTCCCCAGATGTCTGAGCACTCTGATCTACGGGCTGAGAGATCAGGCAATCAGACCCGTCCTCATTTACCACCTCTGCTGTCACCAGAAACACTCAACTGTTCTCTCAGAAAAGGCCAAAGCCAAAATCTGCATACTTATCACTTCATAGATTATTATTTTGAAAACCTGACATTACCCTTGGTAAATACCTGGACAGGACAAGTAACACTACAGGTGAATCAGAAACCTATTGTTGTGTTGTGCCGACAGTTTGCAAATGTGTAGATAAACTAATTAAACACACACAAAAGTCTCTTATTACTGACTGATTCTGCAGGACACAGTGTTAAAGTAACTAATGTGAATTCAGGCCTACAGCAACCATCAGTTCACACCGACAGCCACGTCAAACTGAAAGTGGGTGAAACTCCACAGGCTGCTGCCAAAGTCTGAATGTTGCTTTTCCTGCAGCTTCACTTTATTTCACGTATATATAATACTGATACACTGATACACTGCTTCTCAACCACAACACACACGGCCTGAACGTAGAATTGTTCCTGATAGCAGCTTCTTTACAAATATTACATCTCAAAACTTGCACAGAGATGATTAATTCATGTCATTTTTAATTTGCACACTTGCTGCTTGTTTCTGAATGCAAATTTGTCTCACAACAGGTCACATCCATGTCCGTGACAATGATACAAACTGCAGCATTTACAGCATACGGTCATCAAGCTAGTTTCCCGTGAGGATATCCAGCTGCCACTAAAGAGGGCAGTAAAATATGTGATGGATCAGACAGTCTTCAGATCTTTTAGGGGACAGCACATTGTCCTTGAGTTCGCTTTTAACCTTTGAGCAGATCCTGTGTTTGGTTTAATTCAGATGTAAATATAGATGTGATATTAAACATGAAAGTGGCAGCTTTTGAAGAGCCCTCTTTGTTTTTTTTTCTCTTTTCCAATGTGGAGACAAACCTCCTCACACTCAATGCTTCCACTCCCCAGGTCAGGATAAGGTTAACAGATGAATATATTTGGTTTTAAACCATTCCACTGTAGCCCGGCTTTATGTTTCGTGCTGTTGTCCTACTGGAAGGTGAACCTCTGCCCCAGTCTCAAATCTTCTGCAGACTCCAACAGGTTTTCTTCAAAGATTGCCCTGGATCTAGCTCCATCCATCCATCCTCCCTGTCCCTGCTGAAGAGAAGCACCCCCAGAGAATGCGTCCAGCGTCCCCATGAGCCTCCTGGCTGCACCTCAGATCACTGCTCTTCATGTTGGGCTTGTGAGTTAAGTGGACGGCCGTGCCCTGGTAGGTCTGCAGGTGTGCTGTACTCTATTTCCAGATGGTGGATTGAACAGTGCTCTGTGAGATGCTCAAAGCTTGGGAAATCTTTTTATATTCTGACCCTGCTTTAAACTTCTTGATGCTGTTTGCTTCCCAATGTTCTCTGAGGCCATCACAGAACAACTGAATTTGTACGGAGATTAGATTACACACATTGGTCAATATTTGATCATTCAGCAATCATCAGGCAACTTCTGAAGGCAACTGGTTGCACTCAGAGAAAAGGAGGCTGAATTCCTTTGCACACTGCACTTTTCAGTTTTTTTATTTATTTGTAAAAAAAAAAAAAAGTACATGAATAAAATCATGTATAATTTTCTTTGTACTTCACAGTTTTGTGCCACTTTGTGTTGGTCTTTCACATAAAATTCCAATAAAATATAATTGTTTGTGGTCGTAACAAAGCACGGAAAACGTGACAAAAAGTGGAAAATTTCAAGGGGTATGACTACTTTAGCAGCTCAGGTTGGGTTAGGGTTAGTCTGCTGCAAAAAGTAATAAAGGCTTCATCTGGACACAATAATACGAACAGTACCAAAGTGGTTGCAGTGTAATGAAAGTGTCCAAACCAAAGAATTCACTTCAGCTTTAAGTTGTGTGTCAAATCATCATAATTGCTAATTTTCTAAAGTTAATTTGATGACGTGGATGTGGACATCAGGGAGGAGTTGGTAGACAGACTTTAAACAGTGTGTGGAGCAGGCAGACCTGCAGAGGAGCTCCACTCACATGAAGACAAGCTCGTCCTTGACTGCTTAAAGAGGATGTGGACTTTAGGCTTTGTGATGTAAATATTATGGCATATATGGACTGCTCTCTCAATGCAAACAGAACAAGATTCCTTCTGTTTTTGCTGTCCGGTTGCATTCGGTGCTTTGTACTTTTTCTGTCCCTGAAATTATTTTATGAGCAGATGTCAAATACAACTCAATCCCAGACGACCTTCACAGAGCGGGGTATTCTAGAAAGACAGATTTTTTCCACTGTCACTACAGTACCATGTTTTGTGTTCCTCTTCCTTAACGGGACACTGTTATACACCTTAAGGAGAACAGCTGTGTTTTATGAAACGCCCCGCTACATTCTGCTGTTTAACCTCCTTTTTGCAGATACAGCTCAGCTGGTACAGAGTCAGCTCCTCTATCTGATCGCCGCCTGCAGAATCAGACTGGCATATCCGGTGTGTGGCGTTCTGAGCATGCTTGCTAATCTCACACATGACATCTCCCCTCTCACCCTGGTGGTGATGTCTGTGGAGAGATATGTCGCTGTGTGTCACCCGCTGAGACACGCTGCCATCATCACCGTCAGGAACACAGGGGTGGCAATTGGTGGAGTTTGGCTTTTCAGTTCTCTAAATGTCTTCACACGAGTGTGTTTACTGTTAGCTTTTCCATTTGAAGATCATCAAAGTTTACAGATGAAAGAATATTGTGACAAAAGCAACATGCTGCTCAGCTCGTCGGCTCGTCACTATGACAGAGTCTATACTTATTTCCTGTTTATCTCAGCTGGTGTGACGGTCACTTGTTCGTACATCGGAGTGATGGTAGCCGCCCGATCGGCCTCCACAGACAGAGCTTCAGCCCAGAAGGCTCGAAACACTCTGCTGCTCCATCTGCTGCAGCTCGGCCTCAGTCTGGTCTCGACCGTACAGACCTTATTCATCTTCGCTATCTCAAAGGCCTTAAATAGGTTATTTTTGGTCCATGTTCACATTGTTGTATATGTGTGTATTGTCATCTTTCCCAGATGTCTGAGTGCTCTGATCTATGGCATCAGAGACCAGACCCTCAGACCGGTCCTCCTCTATCACCTCTGCTGTCACCTGAAACTCAAGACTTTTCCAGGCCAAGTCTGAGGTCTCATGTTGGACTGAAGCTTAAAAAAGACACCTTTGTGTTTAGCCCTGCTCCTGATTTTATGATTTGTCCTCCAGGTCATAATTGCTCTGAACAGATCTCTCCTTAATGCTTTATCATAGAAGTGGGTGACTCATTTTAAGTAATTCAGCTGATATGAGGCTTCAGCAGTCTGCTTGGTATTAAGTGGATTTAGCTCCAGTATTGTGCGTTAAAAACTCAGTCTTGGTGTTTCCATCTTTCTTTGTATGACATGTTGGAGGTACAGAAAGATAAAGAAGCTGGTTAACTGAGACACCTGAAACCCTTCCACTGGTTTTATGAATTCCTGCATTCCTTTCATTTCATATTTCAGGGCCAGTTAAGCCATAAAGAGCAGGTATGAAATGATTCAAAGAGCATGAAAAAGCATGCAAAGCTATATTGAAACTACTGTAAATTAAATCATTTCCAAAACTCTAACACATACATACAGCAGAATTTGGAAAGTACAGCTCATGTATCCAGCGTTCCACATTAAGATGATATTAAATCAAATCAAATCAAATCAGATTTATTTATATCACGCAAAATCATAACAAAGTTACATCAAGGCACTTTACATACAGAGCAGGTCTGGACCAAACTCTTTATAAAATGATTTAAAGAGACCAACAGATCCCCCGATGAGCAGGAAAAACTTCCTTTAAGAGGCAGAGACCTCGGGCAGAACCAGGCCGGGGGTCTGCATCGACCGGTTGGATTGGGTTACAGTGCTGATTAGAAACACATTACATTTTTATCACAATTATGATGAACATGAATTATTGAGCACTTTGTCTCCAGTCTGGATTTATATTAGTTTCATCCTCAAGCTTCTTTGGGGTTCTCTGCTTGTGTTTGTGAATCTCCCCCCTCCCATCATGGTGTAACAATAAAAACTGAGAAAAGTTCAATCAATGCAAACAGAAGAAGTTATGATTATGACAGTTGTCAACTGATTGATAACACTAGAATGTGTTTCCAGATCCTGAGTTAGCACAATAAAGAGCTCTGTGTTTCTGTCCTTAATTTTAATTGTTTAGAGACAAACAGCTGTTGTTGCTTTCTTGAGATGTTGAAGCATCTCTGGCATTATACCATTTTTTCAGTTATTGCAGCAGCCCTTTCCCAATTATTATAAAATATGACATTCATCAAAAGACTTTATGAAGAAACAAAATAATTTAAGTGCACTGAATGATTGGCCTCTTTGTCAGTCATGCACAAAATTGTTAAATGTTGATACTGAATGATACTGCCTTTGGTGAAGGTAGTTTGTATTGTATAAGGCGTTGAGATAAAGACCAGAGATGGCTGTTAAAAAAATAAGTGTCAGGGAGATGATGGAGCAGAGATGACATCACTCATTTCTAATTTGAGGACCATGACGTGTCACGCTGCCCTGCATCAGGATAAAACCACCTGCAGAAAAAAACTGAGGTGCTCAGCAGTGGGGGAAAAAGACATGACTTCCTGACTTCACGGCAAAACGGATGAATCATTTGGTCTTGCAGCGTTTGTACTGATGAATATTTCCCTAACTCCTTTGTTGTGATGGACGAGTTATCGACGTTAAAAGGGTGATTGTAGCAGAGTGTTTGCTCTTCAAATATCCTTCTGTGATGTTGCTGGCTAATATCAGCAGTGTGGTGCAGTATCAGGCGTCACAGGAGCGGTTGTTGTTTGGTACGCTGGCTGTGGGGTCGAGTTGCTGCTTCCTCTACATCAGCGCTGTTTTGTTGTTCACTTTAAGGAGTAAACGGGTGTTTTGCGAGACATCCCGTTACATCCTGTTGTTCAACTTGCTCTTTGCAGATACTGCTCATCTGGTATCAAACATTATGCTTTACTTACTAGCATCTTTACGAATAAAAGTCACATATTATGTTTGTGGTGTTTTTGTTCTGCTCTCAGTTTTCACAGCTACAATCTCCCCACTGACTCTGGTTGTGATGTCACTGGAAAGATACGTAGCTGTATGCTATCCACTGAGACATGCAACAGTTTTCACCACGAAAAGCACAGGCATGGCCATCGCTCTGGTCTGGGCCTTTAGTGTTGTTCACATCCTCACTCGATTTTTTATCCTGTTATATGTGTTCACCAAAATGCCTGTTAATGTACAACTTACCAATATATGCTCCAAAGAAACCATTTTTGCTGCGCCCATCTTTAATGACTTTGAAACAGCATATGCCATCACAGTTTTCCTGTCAGCAGGTGCAGCCATCTTAGTCTCCTACATCGGAGTAGCTCTGGTAGCCAGGTCGGCCTCAGCAGACAAAGCCTCAGCCAGAAAAGCTCTACAGACGCTTCTGCTCCACCTGCTTCAGCTAAGCCTAATTCTCACCTCCACCTTCTTCTCCATCATCATTATAGCCATCGGCAGAAGTGTGGGGAGATTAACTCTCATTAGGGTTTACAATGTCTGCTTTGTGTGCCTGAGTATCCTTCCGAGGTGTCTGAGTGCTCTGATCTATGGCCTCAGAGATCAAACTATCAGACCAGTGCTCATCGGAAATCTGTGCTTGTGCGGGAGAGGCTCACATTTCCTCAACAAGCACAACAACTTCAACTGAATGCTTTCAGACAGAAACTCCAGCTTACAAAGTATGAAATGTATGTTTTCTGAACACAAAAACCCATACAGAAAAAAATCTAGCTACTTATTCAGGATGACAGTAATCGTCTAAGTCTGTTTATGTACCATTAAATATGTACTTCCTGAAAGGACTGTTTTCATTCATTAAATAAGTCTGACAATGTGAGTGTGCTGCTCTCATCTGAGTTCATCTGAACTGTTGTCCCTCACAGAGAATAACAAGCAAACGGATTGTTCTGTTTGAAAGAATATTGCTTCATAAATACGTAGTTTTGTATTTTGTGTAACTAAACAATCTAATATGTGATTTAATCAGGAGAACATATCTTCGGTTAGTCCACATGACGAACTTCTGCTGCAGAGGAAGTCTGTGGCGAGATCAGACGTTGAAAGCTTTCACCTATTTCCTGTTTATCTCAGCTGGTGTGACGGTCACTTGTTCGTACATCAGAGTGATGGTAGCCACTTCAACCCAGAAGGCTCGAAACACTCTGCCACTCTATCTGCTGCAGCTCAGCCTCAGTGTCACATCAACAATATATAACCGACTGCTTTACTCAATTCCCACAAGCCTGGGCAGGGTCGTAATAGTACACATAACTCTTTATCTGTGTATTAACATTCTGCACAGATGCCTGAGTGCACTGATTTACGCTCACACTCAGACCCATCCTCAGGGAGTATCTCTGCTGTCAGTTCAAACACTCCCAGTTTGTGTCAAATGTTGTCACTTAATATGCTTCCACTATTTCTGATCTGTAACATGAAAACCTTCTGTTCATTGACACAGTGAAATAAAATAACACTGCTTTCAGTTTTTGAGTGCAGACATTATTATGAGCTTTACTTCCAGGTCAGTCACAGCAAACCAGTGAAAATGAACCCATCAAAAAATGGTAAATATTAAAAATTATGATTTTACTGATTTTAGCTTAATGAAGATTTGTTATATAAGTTGATAAAGAAAGTACAGTAAGCCAAGGGAGAAGTTTTTCTTCAAATATGTCCCGGTAACATGTTTTCTGTAGACAATCTCACTGCTGTCTTCTGTATCTTCTGTATCATGTGATCCAGATACACGTCCCTCTAAATGTACTGTATTTCTCTGTTTTCCTTCATTAAGCAAGTACTTTTTGAGACATCTCATTACATCTCAGACAACTCGCTCTTTTCAGGTCCAGTTCTCTTGGTATCCGACCCCCTGTTAACATCCTGGTGTCCATTCAGGCTCCCCCCTCAATGGCTGCCTGCTCTCCACTGAGGCCTCCAACCACCTTCACCAGTAATGGTCGTACATTGCAACCAGACCAGACCAGAGCAGAGACCGAACCCCTGCAGAGAGTAGAGACTACACCAGACTAGATGAGACAGCACACCCCCCCCCTCCAGAGATCCTCCCCCACACACTAGAGACTAGACGAGATGAGAGACTGGACCCCTCCACAGAAAAAAAGCAAACAACGAGTATGGGAAAAATGGAAACATATGTTCCAGAACCGGCTCCGTGGTGACGTCAGGACATCCCTCACACAAATGCAAATGCAAAAGTATTCTTGAACTTTTCCACATTTTGTCATGTTATGACCACAACAATGTATTTTACTGGAATTTTATGTGAAAGACCAACACAAAGTGGCACACAACTGTGAAGTACAGAGAAAATTACTTTTTTTTCTTTTTGCTTTGTGCCAAGTGAATCATATTTCCTGCAAATAAGATTCTCCACTTGATATGGGAGGTATTTCATCAGAAATATATAATAGGATATATATAATATGCTTATAACAAACCTTGACAACGTCACTCCTATGGATTACATCATAACTTCAGCATGATAACTGAAAACATATCTCTCAAAGAAGAGAAACATTCCAACCAGTAATGGTCGTACATTGTGTGAATAAATCTGATCAATTTAATCAAACGCACGTCAGGAAACCACTTAGAAAAGAACAGTAAAGTTCTGTTGTAATCTGATCACAACGCAACAGCATTTCAGAATTAGTGCAGCATTAGTGCAGAACATGACCAGCCTATTGGGTGTTCACACAGTGCTGTGGAGTGGGAGGGTGACCTGGGCTCAGACTGAGAGGACAGATAAACCTTGCAGACCAGCTCTGCTCACAGAACAACACATCCTCCAACCTGAATGTTAGCAGGTACCTGTACTCTGAAGATGACATGTCTTCACTGTTTTAGGAATCTAAACTGGACTAAACCGTTTTTGCTTCTATGTTTGAATTGTCTCAGAAGGTTCGTTATTATTTTTGGTTTTGAATGCTTTTCTAAAATGTCGGATGCGAAACAATTTCAGCCTGTCAGTATGAACCTCACTGGTCAGCAGTATCAGGGGGTACTGGAGAGAGTTTTGTTCTCCACTCTGATTGGGATGCCCTGCTGTGTCTTCCTCTTCATCAACAGCACCATGCTTTTCACCCTGAGGAGTAAACTGGTGTTTCGGGAGACTTCTCGTTACATTCTTCTATATAACCTCCTTTTTGCGGACACTGCTCAGCTTGCATTTAGCCAGCTACTGTACATCTTGGCTGCCAGTAGAATCATTTTAACATATCCATTGTGTGGTGTTCTTGTAATGTTCACCACACTCACAAATGACATCTCCCCTCTCACACTGGTGATGATGTCTTTGGAGAGGTATGTAGCTGTGTGTTACCCGCTGAGACACGCTACCATTGCCAGCATAAGAAACACAGGAGTAGCTATCATTGTTGTTTGGTCCATTAGCTTAGTGAATGTTCTTGTTCGAGGCCTTTTACTATTAACACTTTCATTTAAAGAGCTGGAGAGCCTGCAGATGAAGGATGTTTGCTCTGATATGCCAATGTTGCTTGGGCCAACGTCTTATAATTATGACAGAGCCTACACTTACTTTCTGTTTGTGCTTGCCACCTGGGCCATCATCTCCTCTTACATCGGAGTGATGGTAGCCGCCCGATCGGCCTCCACAGACAGAGCCTCAGCCCAGAAGGCTCGAAACACTCTGCTGCTCCATCTGCTGCAGCTCGGCCTCAGTCTGTCTTCAACCATGCACACCACAGTCGTTCAATCAGTCTCCACAATCTTGCCAAGGTTGGAAATTGTTCGTATGAAGAATGTTTTTTATGTGTTCATCTATATCCTGCCCAGATGTCTGACCTCTCTGATATACGGGCTCAGAGATCAGACCATCAGGCCTGCACTCTTGTACCATCTCTGCTGTCGACTAACAATCAACTCTCCCAGCAAAGCCTGACATCTCAGCCTCACTTCAGTTCAACTTAGTGCTACAAAATGGCTCTGGTTTCGGCTCGTTCCCCTGGCCATCAAATCAATTGTATACACTGCATGAAATACAACACTGTATGCACGCAGTCTGT
Organism: Echeneis naucrates; assembly: GCF_900963305.1. Lineage (NCBI taxonomy): Eukaryota > Metazoa > Chordata > Actinopteri > Carangiformes > Echeneidae > Echeneis > Echeneis naucrates. The sequence continues at coordinate 336,214 of NC_042524.1, read as the reverse complement.
TTTTAAATGTTTCTGACTGTAATAAGCAATGTTTATATTGATCATATAAAAATAACGTCTTATCTGACAGTCAAAAACGAGAGAGCATTGTTGGGATATAAATAAGGGGTCACATTAACTTTAAAAGCATCAGATCCCTCTGTGCTGATGGTACTGTGTATGATTGTGTTTTCAAGCTGCTATTTCTATGTGTTCTTGTATTTTTGTGTGCATGTGTGTCTTACTTTATATATCATTTAGAATATTTTACTAAAAATCTATCAAACCTGTGTGATACGTATATTTTAAATATCGAAAAGATAAATCATTCACAGAATTTGGTTCAAATCTAGCTCAGCTGGACTGAAATGTATGGAATAATTGATCACATATTTCAGTATAATAAAAGAGAAGTTGAAAACAAAAAGTAACTTTAACCTAAAAATGTTGGCTATTGTCTAACATGTACAGGTGTGCTATGTTTTCACTGTCAAACGTAAATAATTTAAAATATTTTTATACCTTATATTTTTGATCATTATATACACAAAATTTTTACCTACAGATGAAAATCGAGACTCACCTGTCAATTGCTGTGTCAGCTGACAGCCTGCAGCGCCACCTGTCTCCATGTGCCTGTCACTGCAGCTGCTGCCACAATGAAAACAAACATGAGGTAAATGGATCATAGCACTGTTATAAAGTGGTGGATTTTCCTCATTCAGCCAGAGATTAGCATTATGAAGTCATTCCTCATGTCTTCATTAACAATAACAGGAGGGATAGAAAACAAGTGACAGGGCTTGAGACAGAATTACAGTCATTAACTTCTAACTTAATAAACTGCAGCGGTTTTTATTAATGACCACAGAGAACAAGTCTGGAACCTGCTTCACTATAAAAAAGTCACTAAGGCCTTTCTGGTGTCACTTTTTAAAAAGACACCGAGTCATCACATTTTAAGAATCAGCCAAACCTCAACTTATTCTGCCTGTGACTCATAAAGACCCTGTTCTCTGTAATAGGAGATAGCTATTATTATTATTATTATTATTATTATTAGTTCAGTCAAACATTGGATTGCTCCATCTTTAACTCATCATATTTTACACACTGATTTTTTTGTGTGTAAAATCTTATTTTGTTGAGTAACTTCTAACTGTAGGTCTGACAGTGAGCAGCAGAAAAAGTTAAATTAATGTGGAGACTTGAAATAAAATCTATGGAACAAGTGAAGCTGTTGACAGCTGTGTGTTAATTTGTCCTTAACTCACTGAAGATCAGCAGAGTAACACAACATAGTTCAACAGCTCCACAAACTGCACACAAACATAATTTTCAACACAAACTCACCATTTTAACACCACGAAGGGGATTTCTTTCTGTAGTTTTAGCTAACATCGCTAACTTACTTTTAGCTTAATTTCACAAAATTTTAATCTGCCCGTTTTTTTCCGGTTCACGAACAGACACTTTATCCTCTAAATAAAAATAAAATAATAATAATAATAATAATAATAATAGTAATAATAATAATATATTATGGAAATGTGAACTTTAAATAGACTTTGACTGACTTCAGTGCGCGATCCGACAAAACAAAATGGCGGAGCCACAACAACCAATCAGAGAACTCCGTGAGTTCCTGCGTCACAGACCAAAGTCTGATGAAGCAGAAGCCGGAAATGTGTGTACATGTGTCCACGGGAATTAAAATTAAGATTAAAACATCAGTACAAACACTAAATGAAAAGGGGACTAAGAGGGTCCGGACTATTTAATGTTATTAACGGTCTAATCTGCCTCAGATATTTTCTGTGTCCGTTTTGTTGATGTAATACGTCTGTTTTTTTTGTGTTTGATATAAATCTTTTGCTTATTTGTGGACTTACATTGTTTGTGTTTGATCGAATTTGGCCGGCAGGGGGCGAAATAAAACCTTGGGGAATTCAGTCCATGCTTTTATTTTGACAGTGGAAACCGGAAGTGCGCTCTCCTTTGTGTCCGTGTATTGACTCTGATCCAGATCTTGTTCCAGCTCCTGGTCCAGCTGCAGGTCCAGCTGCAGGTCCAGATCCAGGTCCAGATCCAGGTCCGGCTCCTGGTCCGGATCCCCTCCGGTCGTCATGGTGCAGATGATGGAGTCTCAGTGCGAGTATTTCATGTATTTCCCGGCGGTTCCCATCACGGATCTGTCGGACCCGGCCCGGTACCGGACTCTGCCCCGCCGGAGCCACCTGTACCTGGGGGAGACGGTCCGCTTCCTGCTGGTCCTCCGCTGCAGGGACTCCGGGACGACACCGACCGAACACGGTCCCGGTAAGGCCCGGAGGACTCCATCCGGTCCTCCATCCGGCTCTGGACCACATCACATCTCATTTCTCTCTGTAACAGGAAAAACTGAGGGGACACTGAGGAGACAGTCAGGAGACACTGAGGAGACAGCCAGGAGACACTGAGGAGACAGCCAGGAGACACTGAGGGGACAGTCAGGGGACACTGAGGGGACAGTCAGGGGACACTGAGGAGACACTGAGGAGACACTGAGGGGACACTGAGGAGACAGTCAGGGGACATTCAGGGGCCAGTCAGGGGACAGTCAGGAGACACTGAGGAGACAGTCAGGGGACATTGAGGGGATAGTCAGGGGAAAGTCAGGAGACACTGAGGAGACAGTCAGGGGACATTCAGGGGATAGTCAGGGGACAGTCAGGAGACACTGAGGAGACAGTCAGGGGACATTCAGGGGCCAGTCAGGGGACAGTCAGGAGACACTGAGGAGACAGTCAGGGGACATTGAGGGGATAGTTAGGGGACAGTCAGGAGACACTGAGGGGACACTGAGGAGACAGTCAGGGGACAGTCAGGGGACATTGAGGGGATAGTCAGGGGACAGTCAGGAGACACTGAGGGGACACTGAGGAGACAGTCAGGGGACATTCAGGGGATAGTCAGGGGACAGTCAGGAGACACTGAGGGGACACTGAGGAGACAGTCAGGGGACATTCAGGGGATAGTCAGGGGACAGTCAGGAGACACTGAGGGGACATTCAGGGGATAGTCAGGGGACAGTCAGGAAACACTGAGGGGACACTGACGAGACAGTCAGGGGACACTGAGGGGACACTGAGGAGACAGTCAGGGGACATTCAGGGGACAGCTTCTGTTTCTATGAACATTTAATGTCAGTCGTGAATTCTGCTGGCAGCACGGTGTCACAGCGGTTCTCTCTGAAGGTCCTGGGGCCTCCAAAGACATCATGTTTGGGCTCATTGGTGACTCTAAACTGTCCATAGGTCTGTCTGTCTGTCTCTGTGATGGACTGGAGACCTGTCCAGTCTGTTCCTGTAAATACTGAACCAGTCAGAGCTGAGACATACTGTCCCGGGTCTGATTGTTTGTCCCGTGTCTCCTCCAGTGGTGGGCGGGGACGGCACAGCGGCGGGTTTTGGGACAGAGTCAGCCCGTAGCCAGGCCTGGAGGGAGCTGGCCGGTTCTCTCTGCGCCGTGGCCAGCGTGAGTCCGGGTGAGAGCAACCGCCACCGGGGAAACCACCAGCAGCATCACCACGACTACCAGAGCAGCGGGGATGAGGCCAATGAAGACGGCGAGGAAGACTACATTGCAGCGGCAGAGGCAGCCATCGCAGCGCTTGGCAGCAGGGTGGACTCCCGGTGTCGGAGCTTCAGGGACTGCAAACCGCTGCTCATCCACAACTCGTCTGGGACAGCATCCAGGGAGTTCCGCCGGGCACCTGTTCAGGTACAGTCTGTTCAGGATTAACAGGCAGTCCAGAAAGAAAAAACGTTTCTACCCTAGATCAAACCACCATGACGCCACCATCAGGACATGAGCTGGAGCCACCGTCATTTATATGTTGGCCATCTTGGTTTTTATTAAACCAGTACAAACCAAATTTGGAGGAGAAGGTGGATCTGACCTGATCTGTCACACATTAGCCTCCCCCCAACCCCTCCCTTTTCGCTCTAAATGGAGCATCATTCAAAAGTTGATGGTCAGTAGAGAGAGCTTTTCATCTCTGATGTGTGGTCTGTATTTAAGGTCCTCGTCGTCATGGTGATCCCAGAGATGGTTGTTCTTTGTGCTGAATGTTAGCAACGTTAGCCTGCTCTGTTGTCTATATGAGTCGAAACAAACACACATTCAACGAGTTCACGGATGTCCATGTCCATGTCCATGTCTTTCGACCGTGGACATGCACACTGCACCGGGAGGCCTGGAGTTTAAACCCAGAACCCAGCGTTTCCCCCTCTGGGTGAATTTTTGTTCTGAGTTGAGATTGTGTGGCGTCACTGAAGTGCAGATGTTTGTGTGTCCATGTCAGTCTCCTCTGGACGAGCCAGTCGTTCTGACCGATGAAGTCATCTTCCCGCTCACCGTCTCCCTGGACAAACTTCCTGTCAGCACCCTAAAAGTCAAGGTCAGGAGGACGTCTCTGAGCCGGTCTGTCTCTTTCTGAGTCCAGGTTTTCTCAGAGTTTGTTTGATCAAATATGAAAACTGGGACTCATACCGAAGGCCCTCCTCCGTTGGGCACTGACCTCGTTGTCTTCTGTCCTCAGGTGATGGTCACGGTGTGGAAGAAGGAGGCGGAGAAAGCCGAGGTGCAGGAACTTGGTTATTTGAGCGTTTTACAGCAACGAGAACCGACACAGACCTTCAGACACGACCTGAACACCTTCAAGGCTCAGGGTATTCTGGACCTGATCCGTGCCTCATCACACAATATTTCCCATCAGCTTGAGCTGTGACATCATGTCCTGCCTTCAGGAAGTGGACTGAACGTCCTCACCCTCCAGAAACGTCTTTTCTTTGTAACCTGTGTCAGGCTCGAGGTCTAAAACTCCGACTGGGCTACAAAACTCTCTGTTATTTTGGAGTTATTGGGCGATAAAGTCGTGATCAAAACTGCAGTAGCAACCATGGACACTCGGGGGCAGTATGTCCCTTCATGTGGATCAGTTTCAGATCCACTTCTCACATTAAAAGTTTCTGGATAATTCAGACCAGATGTATTTTGCACAGAAAAATTACAAACCTGTGTTTCTGATTCTGATGTTGTGCATTTGTGTTGTGTGACTGCAGTGAGTACGACTCTGACCGTCCTGCCGCCGCCGACCCTTCGCTGTAAACAGATGACCGTCTCTGGGAGGCACCTGGTCATCCTCAAAGGTCAGAGGTTGTTTGTTCATCAGTGCTGCTGCTGTTGGATTGAGTCTGTTGTCAGGCCGAGCTTCCTCTTCCTGTTTGAACCAGAGAACAGAAACAGGTTCCTCTTTTACATGATTTGAAAGTTAAATTGCAGGTAAACAGAATAAAAGCAGTGATGTGAAGCTGAGGATTTCATTTCCTGTTTCAGGCTGACTCAGCTGAAAGTCGTGAAGTTGTCTGAGGTGTCAGTTTATTGCACACTGTAAAATTATAAATGAGCTAGATTGAATAATTTGATCCCAAAGATTTATAGAGCAGATCTGAGAAGGGAAAAAGCATCAGGGCAGAAAACATATTCACAAGATCCCTGAGATCAGGATTAGGATCATCTTTAATGTTCACTTTAAATCCACTTTAAAACATCCTGATTAAAGCTCAAATTATTATTATTTTTTTCCTTCCTGTTGTCCGTCAGTGTTGAACGAGTCCTCCCAGGAGGAGGTGAGTATTCGGGACATTCGGATTTTACCAAACCTGAACGCCTCATACCTTCCCATGATGCCCGATGGCTCCGTCCTGCTGGTGGACAATGTTTGGTACGAAGTTCTTTTGTGTCTTTTTTGTTGATTTGGTCATTTGTCACATTCAAAGTGTTAAAGATTCAGATGTTTTTATGGGGCTGTTTTTTGTGATGTTCATGTCACAGCATTATTAGTTCATATTAGTAAATCCCATGTTGTGACATGATGTCAGCGTCTGTCAGGCTGTTTTCATGACTTTTTATAATTATACATATGTAGAAATACATGATGTATAATCTATAATCTGATATTATATTCTGCTCTGTGACTGAACCTTCTGTTTTTATTACATCACTGTGTGGAGTTAAGTTTTTACCTTCTGTCACATTTTCTGCCGTTATGTTTCATTTTGTTTATTATGTTCTGTTAATATGTGTTGAAATAAATGTGTGTTTTGTCGTTTACTGAGCCTTGTGTTACCTTCTGTTACGCTGCGTTTAGTTTTATTCCATGAGTTTTCTTCCTGTTCTGTCCGGTTCAATGTGTTCATCTTTTTGTGGTTACTTTATGAAATCACATTGTCGTGTGCTGTGTATTTCACTGTCCTGATGATGAATCGGTTCGATGCCGTCGGGCCTCTGCTCCGTCTCCTGCAGCCATCAGTCAGGTGAGGTCGGCATGGCGTCTTTCTGCAGGGTGGACAGCTTGGCCTGCCATCTTCCCAGCATGCTCAGCGCCTTGGAGGAGCACGACTTCTTGTTCCAGCTGCACCTGAATGACACACTGCAGGACGACTCCACCGAGGTTTAGATTTATTGTGTCTTAGTGTTGAAGGTGCCGCAGTAATGTTTTGGTTTGGTGTGACTCAGTTGTTGTGTGCTGGTCTTCAGGGCCTGGAGGTTCCTTTGGTCGCTGTGTTGCAGTGGTCAACTCCCAAGATGCCATTCACCAATTGCATCTACACCCACTACAGGTAAAGACCTGGCAGGAGTTTGAGTCCCCTGTGAGGACCAAAGGGACTCAGACCTGATCTGGTCTCAGAGCAGCTTCCTGTGTCTGAGGATCTGAGGTCGGCGTCACACCGCCCCCTTGTGGCAAAACTCATCGTCCTGACTTCATGCTGTTGACAAATGCTTCAGCTTGTGACTCAGGTGACCTGTCTTCCTGTTAATGAGCCCTTTCCTCTGCCCCCCCAGAATGCCCAGTATCCGTCTCGACCGGCCGCGGTTCGTCATGACAGCGAGCTGCCCGAGCACCGTCCAGGTGAAGGAGCACTTCAAGGTCAAATATGTTCTGCTCAACAACCTGCAGGACTTCCTGGCTGTTCGACTCGTCTGGACTCCAGAAGGTCAGTGAGGTCACTGATGAGGTCAGCACATCAGGGCCAGGTCAAGTTTTATGTCTTCATCACTCTGTGTGTGTATGTGCAGGCCGTGGTCAGGGGGAGGACGCTGCTCTGTCGTCGGTCGTCTGTCACTCTCCTCTCAGTAATCTCGGTCACTGTCGCAAAGGAAGCACTCTGTCCTTCAGCGTCGCCTTCCAGGTCCTCAAACCAGGACTGTACGAGGTACTGGTCCGGTCCCTGTGTCTGACTCTGTCAGTCTCTGAATCACTGTAATGTCCTTTAATGATGTCTTGTGTCCTTTTGGGTCGCTTTTAGTCCAAATGTCTATTTGGTGAAAAACATTCTAAATAAGTTGATTGTTGTGTGCCAAAGACAATTGGACTTTTTTTTTTTTTCAGGACGATGGAGACAGAGCAGACTTAGTTTGTCTTAGTTACGATCTTCTGACCAACAACCACCTGATTTAAGATCATTCATGAAAACAAAGACAAGTACAAACAATATTTTCCTCTGAAATGTGCCCCTTGTCTTCAGTGTCCTCTCATTTCCTTTCTCACTCCAGCTGAGTCAGCACATGAAGCTGAAGCTTCAGTTCACGGCTTCAGTCTCAAATGCTCCACCAGACGCTCGGCCGCTGTCACGTAAGACACTTAACTTTAATGACATCATTATGTCCTGGTTCCATCCTTCATCTTGGATGGAGTCACAGCTGGACCTTCATCTTCACACCACATCTCTTAATGTTGGACTTTGTTTTGGTGTCAAATAATGTTCCCAAAATATTTATTGAAAAATGTAAAATAATACTGAGCGTCCAGCAGACAGCAACGTGTCGTGTTGATGGTTACGTCCTGTCACCGCTCAGGTAAAAACAGCCCATCCAGTCCGGCCGTTCGAGACCTGTTGGACCGGCATCAGGCCAGTCTGGGTCGATCCCAGTCCTTCTCCCACCAGCAGCCATCACGGTCCCACATCATGAGGTACCATCATCAGGAGTTACTGTGATGTCACATGATTGATTTCTGCCTCATGTTATCTCTGTCTGTCAGGACGGGCAGCGCCATGGAGCGGCGGGCCATCACCCCCCCTGTTGGCTCTCCTGTTGGCCGTCCGCTCTACCTGCCGCCGCAGGACAAAACGCTGCTGTCACTGGACAAGATTGCCAAAAGGGAGTGTAAAGTCCTGGTGGTGGATCCTGTCAGCTAGGGAGTGAGGAAAGGAAGGGTTAGAGGGTGGAGATGACAGACCAGGAGAGGAGGAGTCAAAGGAAGCAGGAAGACTGAGGAGAAAGCACGTCCACCACAGGGTGTGTACACTCAGCTGTGTCCCAGTTCAGAGACGACCTGTTGGACCAGGACACTTCTGAAGGGACACAGTCAGATGTCTGCCGGAGCAGGACTTCCTAAGACCTGGTCTGATAATTGAGTCCTTTATAGATGTGGAGGCAAAGACACAGGAAATAGCTGTAGTTTTTTCAGTGTTATTATCAGATTGTGATGCCATGTGATGTAATAGCTGATGGGGCGCTCACGCTCCCTTCAGGATGAACCTGAAAAGCTCAGACGACTCTGACCTTTCCTGTGGCGCCACCATCTGGTCCCGTCTCCCATGAGCCCTAGCTGGGCTTTAGTGTTAAGTAGCATGTTAGCATGCTAACATGGCAATCATTCAACCTGCATGTTAGCATGCTGATGTTAATGTTTAGCTTAAAGAATCACAGAGCCACCAACACATTCATGTTGCGTGTAATTTTCTGAGCCGTAGTTATCAGCTTTCATTTGTCTTCATCTCAAAGAAAAACACAACAAAGAAAATGTGCTGCATGAAGGAAGTCCAAAAGGTTAAAGGTCACGACCACTGTTTGTCTTTTTTTATTTATTAAATGATTAAATGAAAAACATGATAATTTAATTCACTTCACCCGTGTTCCCTCTGCTTATTGAGCTGCAGTGGCCTCTAAATGCCACCGCACAATTGGCCAGTTAAACCAATGACTGATAGATGTGTCTTCCTGTGTTGATCACTTTTCCCTTCAGATCAGTCCACTGGAAGTGTGTCCTCCATCCGATGGCACTCTGTTTCTGAAGTTGGTCTGAGTTTATTGTGTGGACAGAATAAAGACAGGGAGACTTGGGCAATTAAATATTCATAGTTTCTGTTGAGGGATTTTCATCTCAAAATGAGAGTCAGATGAATTCATTATATTTTATTACAGTTTACAAACAGCAGATGGAAGAAACAAGAAAAGTGATGATCACGGGTGAATATTTATCACTGAGCAAATGACTGGTGTGACGACACATCAGATGAACCTCTAAATGGCGACACTGTTCTCGATGCAGTCGGGGTTAAGGTATGGATACGGAAGCTCCATCTGCTGGTTGCGCTCTGAGATTTCTTCAGAAATGGTTCTGAGTTCAGCCTGTACTTCCTCCACCAGCCTGCGGTGGGCGTCCTCTCTGAAGACTGCGTTGTTGTAGTGACACAGAGGAATCTGCAGGGGGAGAGGCCCAGGCACGAAGTCAGACACTGCCTCCAGGATGAGGTCATATGACGATGTCAGAAAAGGTCACATGCTAGCAGCGTTATTTTGAGGTTTCTAAACTTCTAAATCAGCTGAACCCGTTCGTTGAAGCTAACAGTGATAAAAATTCAGATGTTGCTTTTAGAAGCAGCAACAGTCAATTCTGAGCCGATGCCTTTCAGCTCTGTTTGGTTTCTTCCTGCTGACTGGACAGGGCTTGTGGGTGAAGCCTTACAAAGTTATTGGCGGGTTGTGACAACAGAGTCAATGCCATCAGAACACGGCAGGTGGCGTTGATGTCTGGTAGACAGGAAACAATGTCATCCTCCGTCACTGAGCCTTTGACCTGCAGAGGAGGACGTAACATGTAGGGCGGACAGTTGGGCATCCACAGGGCAAAGTCCAGCTGGAGGACACGAAGACAGTTTGATCATCGTCTTTAGTTTTGTTACTTTAGAGCCCAGTTGGAGGGACGACATTGGTCCTTCCACCTTTTGTCTAACTCACCTGCGAGAAGTTGACGGCAGCATGAAGAGCCGAGCAGCTGTAGATGATCATGGTGACGAACTGAGACACTTCTGCTCTGGTCTGGAAAACCTGAGGGAACCCTGAAAACAAACAAACCTGAAGCAAGCAAGCAAACAAACAAACAAATAAAAAAGGTAACTGGACACAAACAAACACACCCGAGCTGTGTGTGAATCCGTGTGTGTTGATGTCAGTGATCCAAAGCTGAAGCTCAGAATCCTGCTGAACCTCCAAATCTGAACTGTAATATAGATCCACCCAGCTGACCACAAACCTGCACACAGACACAGACAGACACAATTCAGAACTTTATGATGTGTTCGGGGTTCAGGGTCTCGGAACAATCAGCTGGTTGAGGTGCGTTTGTTTACCTGTGCAGTGCGTCCCAGAGCCGCAGTGCATCGTGGGCATAGTGGCTGTGCGGCAGCCCGAGGACGCCGCGGTCGGACAGGTCGTCAGGGACACACAGGGAACGATAGTGAATCCTCTGGGAGGCTCGAGACAGGAAGACGGGCAGCGCCTGCAGACCGCAGCCCACCGCCTGGAGGACCAGACCGACAGATGTTAACAGGAACCTCTGGGTTGCCAGGTTGGGAATCCTCCTTCAGACTTATCTTTTGGAGAATATCTGAACCTTGCAACCCAGAATATGGTCTTCAACTGGAGGATGAGTGAATGAGTGACTAATAATGAAAGCACTGATTATAGATGGTGAAGGGGTGAATGTGTCCGTGACCTTGTCGAACACGCCGCCATTGGCAAGCAGCGACACTCTGGCCTGGAAATTTATCTGCAGAGACGTCCTGACATGAGGCATCAGGAGCTGTCAACCAATCAGAGGAGAAGGTGGTGTCACATGTGAAACCTGCTCTTTGATGTGATTGGCTGATGAATGACACCACATAATGACCTGGTGCAGGGGGTGGGGCTCCGGCAGCTGGCGCAGCGTGGCCACACAGCTCAGCTCTCCCAGCATGTGTGTCCTCAGGTAGTGGGAGCCCAACTGGTGACACTGGAAGTCTGAGCTGCGGACCCAGATCTTGGCCAACAGCCAATCACAGCCGGGGTCAGAGGGCAGGAAAACCGGGTTCAGAGGGCCGGGCGTCTGCTGCAGCTGAAGGAGGGAAACCACGAAGGGGTCCATTGACTGATAGAAGGATTGATCGATTGACTGATTGGTAGAATCAGCACCCTGTGATTTTGGAATTCCTCAATTAAAACAGATTTTAGAGATTTTATGGAATCGCTTCCTTTTAGCCAATCAGAGAAAAGTGTCAACGATCCAATCTGAAGTGGTCACCTGGATGGCAATGGGAACAAGCTGCTGCTGCCGGTTCAGGTGAAGAAGACACAACGGCGCCGACAGATACGTCTGTCTGCCGTTGATCACGTTGGCCGGGACGCCGTCCAGGACCTCGTAGTCCAGCAGGAAGATGTTTCCTTCCTGTCATATGACACACAAGACACAGCAGCTGAGACGAAGAGCACATCTGGAGCTGGACCACAGCTGGAAGTCTGAGCTGTGCAGACAAACCTGCAGCTCCTGTTCCAGGGAGGAGTGTTCAGGCAGGAAGGGGCGGAGCATGTCAGGGGTGACTGACAGCTGAGGTGGGAGGAGGCGGATCTGACGCAGCATCAGAGGGTTGCAGCCGTTCAGACACTGATAGCCGAAGTACCAGTCGTCCATCCAGTGAGACCGGACGAACCCTGAGACACACGAGGACGTTTACGTTCGTCCTCAATTCACTGAAGCTTTCAAGCGTAATTTCTTTATGCTCGGACTCAAACTGTGAACTGTGACTCCTCCCTCACAGTGTCTTACCAGCCACGTTGTTCTGGTGTCCACTGTGGATGAAAACCGTCTCCAGCTCGGAGAAGCTGGTCCAAGCCTCGGCTCTGCCAGCCAGGCCTTTCAGGTAGTGGACGTTTGGGTTTGGGCTGAGGACAGAGGAGGACAGACGGGTCAGTCCGTCCTGAGGCTGGCTGCTGTCTCCGCAGACACCTTCACAGTAAACTCACTTGTTGTGCGAGTAGATGAGATTCGGGCCGAGCTCAGACAGACTGTCCACGTCCACACACTGAGGAGCGCCGTCCACAAACGTCCTCCACCTGTAACCGCACCAGTCAAACACCATCTAAACCAAAAGCACACGATCCACGACGCTCCGGGCTTTTGTTTTGAAGAGTTCCTGTTCCCTCCTTCAGCTGTGATTTGAAGGTGACTGATTAGTCAATTATTGATCATTTCCTTCTGATTACCTGATGATCTTCTGTTGATGCTGCAGATGTTTGAGTCTCTGCTGCTTCAGCTTCTCGTCCATCTCGTCCTTCAGCAGACTCACTGCAGGGCGGGAAAGTCAGAGGACAGGAGGACTTTAACGTTCTACCTGAGCACAGAGTCATAGTGAAGATGGACCTGCATCCTGGATCTTACACTTCCCAGTCCTCAGCTCCACGTCGCCCTCGGCGGTCCGGAGCCACTTGTCGCACAGGAACACCCGTGTTTCCGGGTCTTCGGGTCCTGAACCTCGACTTTCTGCAGACCTGCGGACCTCCACTCGGCTGCAGTGCCAGTCCAGGTCCGGGAGTCCTGTCGGAGCCTGCAGCCGGAGTCGGACCAAGAGCAGCCGGCCCAGGGGCCCGCTGGTCTGGATCTGGACCGGACACACCTGTTTAATAAAATCACCAGGTCAATAAAGGACCTCTGGGGTCCACAACTGGTGAACGGGGACACAGTGACACTCACGGATCCAGGAAGGAGGTGAGCATCATTCAGCCTGGTGGGCGGAGTCTCTCCCTGAGACCCAATCAGGCTGATCCACAGGCGGCTGAAAGTCCCACAGGTGAGACCAGGTGAGGTGTGGACAGTCACCTCGAAGTCCTGACAGGAAGTCATCTTGTCAGACATGTTGGACATGCAGCTGGCGAGGACAGAGAGATGCATCAGTGTGGACTGAAACTAATTTGGACCTGGACCCTGAGCCACTGGATCTGCTGACTGTGAACAACCAAGTTCAGGTTCAGATGGGCGGGGCTAAATCAGGCGTCGTACTTTGATACGGGGTAATAATAGGTCACGCTGATTGGATGGACGTCCGGTGGCCTGATTGACCGATGCAGATGTAGCCATCATTTGTGTTCAATCTGAATCAAATGTCGTGGTTGGATGACCCATCCTGACTGGCTGACAGGAAAATTGTGTTTTGCGTTTGCGGTTTGAGTGGAAACTTCCTGCTCTGACTGATACAGTCTCACTTGTTTACCTGGTTGGTATTTGACTTGGAAATGAGCAACATAACGGTGACACGTTAACGAACACTGAGCCTTTTCATCTTAAAGCCACTTCCTGCTCGATTGACTCTGGGCATCTGATGGTCACACGGACTGCAGCGCTGACTTTCAGGTTTCTCCTTTTCTGGACTCAAAAAGAGTTCCATTTCATCCCAAATCTGTTATTTTCCATCTCAGCGATCATCCGAACTGGATCATCACCGTCCTATTTAATGAAACACTTCATTATCTTTTTCAATTAAATATAAGCCCAAAACATTACAAAATAAAAGGATTAGTGATTTTTCAGAATAAGACTCCCTCCACAAAAGAAAGCTTCAGACCGCTGTGACCTTTGACCCTCCTCTGAGAAGGT